>NC_082727.1:36874887-37177917 GCF_030144855.1 Hypanus sabinus | reverse complement strand
TAAAGTTGTTACTGATAACTTTACCTATTTAGGTATAAAAATTACCAAGAAATATGAAGATTTATTTAGACTGAATTTTTTACCTATGCTTCATCAAATTCATTAACTTACTACAAGATGGTCTCCTTTATTTTTATCATTAATTGGTCGGATTAATGCTATTAAAATGATGATTTTACCAAAATTTTTATACTTATTTCAAGCCTTACCAATTTTTAATTCTAAATCTTTTTTTGATAACATTGATTCAAAAATTTCCTCATTTGTGTGGCAAAATAAAAACCCTAGGTTAAGTAAAAAGCAATTAAAAAATCTAAAAAAGATGGTGGTTTAGCTTTACCTAACTTTAGATTTTATTATTGGGCAAATAATATTCATAATTTAATGTATTGGAAACTAGATTTGGATTCACCATTGTGCCCACAGTGGGTAAATTTGGAATGTAATGAGGTAAAGGGATATTCTCTATTCTCTGTTCTTGGTTCTTGTCTTCCGGCTGATTTAGTTAAATTTAATAAACAAATATCTAATCCTGTTATTAAACATACATTACGAATTTGGTTTCAATTTCGTAAGTTTTTTACTTTGAAAAACTTTGTTCTTGATAGCCCTATCTTACTTAATTTCTTTTTCAAACCCTCTTGGACAGATCAAGCTTTTAACATATGGAAAAGGAAAGGTATAAAATGTTTTCATGATCTTTTCTTTGAAGATACTTTGATGTCATTTGACCAACTTTCCAACAAATTTGAATTACCTAAATCTAATTTTTTCAGATATTTACAAATTAGAAATTTCTTACATAAAGTTTTACCATCTTTTTCTAATTCAACTTTAGTGGATTTTACAGATTTGATTTTTACCTTAAACCCTTGTCAGAAGGGATTAGTAGCTTTTATTTATAATATGATTATGAAGATACAACCAGAAATATCAGTTAGAATTAAACAAGAATGGGAAAAAGAACTTCGATATAATATATCAACAGATAAATGGGAAAAAATTTTGCAAATGGTTAATTCCTCTTCTATATGTGCTAAACATGCTTTAATACAATTTAAAATTGTACATAGAGCTCATATGTCTAAAGATAAACTTGCTCGATTCTATTCTCATATTAACCCTCAATGTGACAGATGTCATTCAGATGTGGCTTCATTGACCCACATGTTTTGGTCATGTCCCACTTTACATAACTATTGGAAGGACATATTTACTACCATTTCCTCAATTTGGAATATAGATTTACAAGCTCATTTTATTACTGCAATTTTTGGCATACCAAATGAAGATGGTAATCAGTTTTCCCCTTCAATCAGACGAATGATTGCTTTTGTAACATTAATGGCCAGAAGGTCTATATTACAAAATTGGAAAGAAGTAAATCCTCCTACCACGTTTCAGTGGCTTTCTCAAACTATTTCTTATCTGAGCCTGGAAAAAATTAGAAGCACTATTTTTGACTCATCAATTAAATTTGAAGAAACTTGGAGACCGTTTATTCGACATTTTCATATGAATTAATTTGGCCTTTTCCAGACCTTCTTTCTACTTATTCATGTTCAGGTATGGAGTTCTGGAGTTTTTTTGACACTATCATATACTTGTAAGCTATTACTATTGCCCATGTTAGTTTAGTTTAGTGTTTTATTTTTCTTAATATATACTTTTTTCACATATTTTCAAATTTTTTCTTCTTTTAATGGTTATTTTTGTTTTTTTTCATATATAATCATATGGACTTGATTGATTAAGGTATTTTTTTCTGCTGATGTTTAATAGGATATTGTTATCTTATTATCAACGTGACTTCAAGTCTATTGTATTCATAATTTACTCATTATTATGTTACATTTTTTTATATGTATATATGAAAATCAATAAAAAAATTGAAAAAGAAAGAAAGAAAGAAAAGACTTGGTAACTCAAATGCAAACTTGTGGCATTTTGCAATCTGTATGTTATATCATCCAAGTCAAGCATTTCCTTCTGGGGGCTCCACGCGAAGTGACACTGAAGTTGATTGAGCTTCTCTTTCAATAAATCCCCTTGTGTGTTGCTGCAAGAGAACAAAATTCATGAAAGTTTTTCTCAGAAAAACTGAAGAAGGTTCACCCTCAAATGTAGTTTCTTAAGGCAGACAAAACCTAGAAAAACATCAGATCACACAACTTCTGAGTTGGATAAAATTATTAATGTTTCACATCAGTAACCAGTTATCAAGAATTGGTTCATGTACTGAGGGTGGGAATTTGCATTTGAAGCAGCCCAGACAGCAGATCCTATTGCTGCACTGCACTGTGTTTGCGGTTAGTGATATTTCAGGTGGTTTTTGGTCTCCCACTATATAGGCTTAAAGGTCTTTGCATCAAGCCTATGCTAGAGTCAGGAGCCAAGTGGATGTATCTTTCCCTAAGCAGCCAGCAATGGTTTGACATGGTTCAGGATGGTAAATGGATCAGCCAAGATAAAGCTCTCCTGTGCAGTGTGCCAAGTACTGGCATTGATAGTTGAGAATTCTTGGACATGCCCACTAATTGGTTATGTTCATCAATCCCCCCCATTCAACTGCCTGAGGTCCAGTTATCTGGTCATATGGATGCTGTCAGTCTTAGCAGATGGAAAATGAGACATCTCTTTTGTAGCCCAAGTGGCAGAGCTTGGTGAAGCTTTAAGCCACTGCCATCGTTACTCAGGCAAGCACTGACTGGAGGCAAATTGTTAGATAAGACCTCCAAATCAGAGCTCTTTACCGTGTTACGTACCCCGTGGGTATCTTGTGACTGTCACATGACCATGATGCAATTGAGTCTCTGCTGAGCATGATGTAATAGTCTTGTGATTGTGGAGTGATGTAATTTTCCCGCCAGTGAGAGGTCATGTGATGGCCTGTTTCAATGGGTATAAAAGGAGAAAGACTTGCTGTGACGCAGGTCAGTGCATGGTTTAACTCCTCAGTGACTGTGCTATGCGGCCTATTCGTCTCATGACACAGTTTTGTTTTAAAGTGGAGTTTTATTTTCTGTCTTAAGTCTCAAAGGTTATTGCCGGCAGTCTCGCCAAATGCTGCCGGTTTAGTGCAGTCAGAGACTGAAGATTTATGGAAGTACGGAGACCCGAAGGATCGAGTAAAGTTGGTGTCGTCTTCAGTAGTCCAGGATCGACCTTATTGAATGCTCATTCAGAAAGTATTAATAACCTGCATCCGAGATGGCTCCTGCATTTTGAAAGCAGAAAGAGCCAGACGCAGCGTTTCGCCAAGGAAAGGTCAGTGCCCTTAAGCTGTTTTATTTCCTTCCTCGTAAATCCTTCCAGCAAGGCATATTTTGGCTGGGATCAGCAGTAGTGTGACGTCGTTGAGGAATTTGTTACTTCAGGAAAGTCTCCCCTTACAGACTGTGTAAATCATTTGGACTTTTGCATTTATCGCTTTAAGAACTGTTGGAGCTGCCGTATAGCAGTTAACTTCAGGTTAAGTTGGTCGTTTGTTTACTTTTGGTTTTTTATTGAGCAGTGTTTAATAAATGTTTTATTTGTTTATAAAAAACCTGCCTCAATTCTACATTCATTGTTGCCGTATCATAACAATCGCAATTCCTTCACCCAACTCCATGCTTCACTGATCAAAGAAGCTACAGACAATTAACGCTGTCTTTATAGAGCACAGCTGCTGAACACCACCTTCAACAGGCCTGGTTAGCATTTTCGTAAGTGAATTGCAGAAGTCCTTATCACTCCACATGTTTGAAAGTCATCTCAAATTGCCTGATGAACCCATTTATAGTATTTGTTTCACATGCACAATCCTAGAGGAACTCAGCAGGTCAGGCAACATCTATTGAGAAGGATAAACAAACAGTTGACGTTTTGGTCTGAGACCCGTCATAGACGCTGCCTGACCTGCGCAGCTCCTCCAATATTGTTTATTACTCTGGATTTTCAGCATCTGCAGAATCTCATGTTCAATATTTGCCTCAGCAGCATTTGTGTGAAAAAACCCATTATATTTCTCTTTGCATCCAAAGTCTTTTCTGAAGCATTGACAGCATTAATATCTCAGAGAAAGGAAGGGCCCTCAATTTATTGGATCCATCCTTTGCCATGTGATGCACCATCAATAACTCACACTGAGACGTAAGGCGAGATATCAGCTTTTATTGACTGGAAGAAGGAACCAGGAGTGAGTGTCCATCATACTATGACCTGGAGACTGAGGCCGAGCGTCAGGCCTCAGATCGCCTTTATACAGGGGCCTGTGGGAGGAGCCACAGGAGCAGTCAGCAGGGGGCATGTCCAGACAGGCACATAGTTCACCACAAATTTGCATCCAAAGTCTTTTCTGAAGCATTGACTGCATTAATATCTCAGAGAAAGGAAGGGCCCTCAATTTATTGGATCCATCCTTTGCCATGTTTACTATCCTTCTGAGCAGGAAGGATGAACACCTTGAATACTGAAGGCAGGAAGCTCCGCTGAGGGTGGTAACCAATGTTGTGCCCAATAAAATGAACTGAACATGTTCAGTGGGCTCAAAGGTCAAAACTGGGCACTGGAACTTCAGATGCAATTTCAAACAATCGAAACGTAGGAAACTAAGAGGTGATCTTATAGAGGGGTATCAGATTATGAGGGACATTGATAGGGTGAATGTATGCAAGTCTTTTCCCCAGGTACAGGGAATCAAGAATTTGAAGGCACAGATTTAAGCTGAGAGAAGTAAAATTTAACATGAACTTGCAGGAAAACACTTTTTTTCTCTCAAAAAGATGTTATGTGTGTGGAATAAGCTACTAGAAGTTGTGGTTAAGGCAGGTCCAATCACAACTCTTAGAAGACAGTTAGGTACATGGATTGGAAGGGTTCAGAAGCTTATGGGCCAAACATTAGGACATCTTGGTTGGCATGGGCCAGTTGAACTGAAGGGCTTTTATCCATGCTGTCTGGCTCTGTGACCCAAGATTCCTCCTGCGATTTGGCTCAAATCATCTACATGGACATTAAAAATATTCAGGCATGTTTTTGTACTCATTTCAAGCTACTGCATTATTCCCCTATTCTCCTACTCAGTAAGGTGACCAGGATGGTCAGTGCTATTAGTTGAAATATCACTAAACCCTTTTGAAAAAAAAATCCTAACCGAGGGATGTACTCCACAGTATGCGTGGCCTCCAGCATTCAGATTGTTTTGAGAGCATAAAAACAAAACAGATGGTTGGAAGAATTCAGCAGGTCAAACATCATTTGCGGAGGCAAAGGGATTGTCGACATTTTGCTTCAGGAACCTGACTGAGAGCTGGGTGTGTAGAGGGAAGGTGGCGAGACATTTAGTGAGATATCTGGCGCTAGGTACTGTTGGAACCTGACACCTCTGTGACACAAAGGTTCCTCAGAAATCAAGAGGAGGCATAAAACTTATTGCTTATAACTGTTTTATTAAATGTTACAAGACTGAAAAGCAAGCAAGAAAGAGGAGCCGGGAAAACACCGAAAAGAAAAAAATCATTTGTTATCACCTCAAACTCAGACTAGAGATAACAATTAACCTATAAAATAGTTATATTCAAATGGTGTGACAACTGCTATTGAAAACTGAGAAGCTTCTAAAAAATACAGATACAATTGTACCACAATTACTGGAAAATCCACTGAACGATTACATGTATATGCTGTAAGTGATTATATAAAAATACAATGACAAATTAATGAAATAACAATTCAGTACTTTAATCCAACATTCCCCACCCTCCCAATTCTAAATCATATGTTCAGAATTAGATCTGAAATTCAGAGGCAGAAACACTCATGGGACCTTTGTTAAGTATAAAGTAACTAAAAATTCACCCCGAGTTATGGAAGCATCAATAGTATGTACCTATAAAATATGCTGTTGTCATGGGGAGGGTTCAGACTAATTTGGCAGGGGGATGGGAACCAGAGTGATAGGGCTGAAGACAGGGCGATTGGTATACAATTAGGTGCAGTGTGTAGCGGGAGTGTGAGGAAAGATGGGCAGATGGTAGGGCAAACTTGCAGTCAGTGGGATGAAGTGAAGTGAAACATGGGGGCAAATTTGAAAAGGGTGATGAATACAGGACTGAAAGTGCTGTATTTGAATGCATGCAGTATAACGTAGATGATCTCCTAGTGCAGTTTTAGATTGGTAGGTATGACGATGTGGGCATCACTGGGTTGTGGCTAAAAGAAAACCATAGTTGGGAGGTGAACATTCAAAGACACACATTGCATTGAAAGGACAGATAGGTAGGCAGAGGGGGTGGGATGGCACTGTTGGTAAAAAAAAGCTTAAGTTAAATCCTTAGAAAGAGGTAACACAGGATCAGAAGATGTAGACTCCTTGTGGGTAGTTATTAAGCTGCAAGGGAGTTATATACAGGCCTCCAAACAGTAGCCAGGATATACTGTTTTCAATGGGAAATAGAAAAAGCATGTAATAAGGGCAATGTTACACTGGTCATAGGGAATTTTAATATGCATGTAGATTAGGAAAATCAGGTTGGTGCTGGATCCCAAGAGAGGGAAATTGTAGAATGTCTAAGAAATGGCTTTTTAGAACAGCTTGTGGTTGAGCCCAGTAGGGGAAAAGCAACATTGGATTGGTGTTGTATAATGAACCAGATTTGAGGAAGCCAAGTCATTGAGTATATTTACAGTGGAAATTGATGGGTTCTTGGTTACTCAGGGCATCAGAGGTTACGGGGAAATGGTGCTGAGAGGGGTAACAAATCAGCCATGATGGAATGGTGGAAAAAAACTAGATGGCCTTTATTCTGAATCATAGGAAGGGCGTTGGCCATGGTTTGCTCTCTTCATGGCATGTGGTCAGTTGTTGCTTGATGATTTGATTCACCCTTTCAACTTGTCTAGATGTCTTTGGATAATGGAAAGACCACTCAATGTTCATCAGCCAATGTAATTCCCTGCCAGACACTTCCAGCGAAGTGTCTCTTGGACCCTTGGTCTGAATCAACGTGACATGGCAACCTCCATCTAAAAATGTAGCCCTTTTTCAGTCCTTGAGGAGAAGGGCCACCAGCCCTCATCCGTACTGGTCCCCAGGCCTGACATCTGACCTTGGGTGTTCTGTGTCCATATCATTGGTTTTCAAATGGGAAGCAGAGGTTCAGATTCAGCCTGACGTCTACTACCCTCCGCATCTCTGTTGCTAAACCCTGTCTGTCCCTAATAAGCAACTGAAAAGAAGGACAGAATCTGAGCCGCAACCTCATCAGAGACTGCAGCTTGGCATCTTGTAAGGAAAGGCTTATATTCTAAGGGCTCTTGCACCCCGGTGAGTACAGGCCGAATGAGGTGGTGGGGCTTGGGCCTTTACGTGGGAAAGGAGCCAATGTTTGGCCATTGCTGCAGCAGACTTGGGGACAATTCGATGCGGCAAAACCAAAGCAAGTCGGTGGAGGTGAAGTGGCAGGGCCCGGACCCGAGTGCGAGGAATGACTAAAGGTTTAGCCACTTTAAGTGCTGGGCTGAATTGAAAAGGTCAGTGTGTCGGGACTGGAGATAATAGACAGGCCAGTGTTCAGCTCGCTGCTCCATCAGGTTTACTCAACTCTGCACTGAAGTGAGGCTGCGGCCTGCAACTGACCGGCTCCTGAATCAGCTGCAGTGTTGGCTGGCTCTGTGTCTGTGGACCCACTTTAGTGAACTTCAGTTCTAAAAGTTTTTGGTTATAGGTTATTGGTTTTTGACAATACACAGTAACCAGTTAAACCACTAACTTGTACGTCTTTGGACTGTGGGAGGAAATGCTTAAGGCTGAACTCCAACACCCTGTGTTGCAATAGCATCACGCCAAATGCTATACTATCCTGGTGCCCTGTGGTTACAGACCATGTCCTTGGCAGGTAACCTTTCTGCCTGAGATTGATAACGTGTGTCCACTCTTTGGCTGTTGCATTGCCTTTTGAAGCATTCTTAGGTGCTGTCAGCAGACTGGATAGGTATTATAAAGAATTTACTGGTGTTTCTTTCACGTAATCTACTCAGATCCAATCTTTGCCATGAAACTTTTATGCAAGATATGTCCATCTGAAAATGGTCTTCATCATTCTTCAGAATCTACTTGCCTTCAGTCAGATTTGTGTTACAAACTGAAATGCAGAATACATCTCAGGATTAGCAAGTAAAAGAGATTATCCTACAGTAGAAATGTGCAAAGGTTCTTCCACATGTTTCTGCATTCGGCTCCATTTCAAATAATTTCTTACACCCAACTTTGCTTCAACTCACACATTCTGATCTCATAGTTATGGAGTTAAGTAAGTCAGGGGTAAAATTTTAGAATTAATGCGATTTATTTTGTATACTTCAGTCATCACCACTCATGAATACAGAAGAGAGACAGACTGGTTGCAATAAGGGTATTTTTTGAGATTTCGCCAGTAATATCTCATTTGAAGAAGGTGTTGCACGAATATATTAAGTGAAACAAAGGTGTCATAAAGCCACTCTTTAGATTGGACAGAATCATTCCTTCTTTTAAGCATCATTTAGGCCCTTCAAAGAAAGGCGTAATTCCCAAAGAGCACTCAGATAGTCTTCATTATCATGATCAGTCTCCAAAGCCTTCTCAAAGTATTCAATAGCTTTAGCCTTGTTCCCACTCTGCTGAAACAGTAACCCTTTGATACCAAGGGCCTTGCTGTCATGTGGATTTCTGCAAAGTTTCCTATCTGCCCACTTCTCCAGTTCGTAGTGACATTTTTTCCGCTCACTTGAGTTATATTCAATCTTCAGACCTTTTAGGAATAGGCTGATGGCATTTGCTTCAGATCTTCTGTGGTACAGTTGAAATGACCCAGCATGTAAACATATGTTCTGCATATTTTCTGGATGAATATCCTTTAGTTTCTGGAGAAAACTGTAGATCTCGTCTGCTCTAGGGATGTCTCCAATTTTTACATAGAGGTCCGCAAGATCCAATTGTGGTTGAATAGCTGTCCTTTTACGATACTCAGAGGCCTTTTCAAAGTGGTACTTACATTGTTCGATCAACTCAGTTTTGTGCTGAAGTGCATCGTTATAACAATCTGGGTGATATGGTCTGGCTTTCCGTGGCGCGAGTATAGTTCTGTAACAAATGCCCAGCTGGTGATGTACAAAACAGGAATTTGGAGTGAGTTCTAATATACGCTTCAGCAGATTAATAGCTTTGTCCACAGCTCCCTCAAGTCTGTAAAATTTTGCTACATAGCGGAGCACATATGGAAAATCAGGGGTTTTCTTCAATGCCTGTTCAACCAATTCATTTGCTTCTTTCCTTACGTTGAACTTTTGCAGTTTTATGGCCAACAGCGCCATGGCCAGAGAGTGATCTGGATCAAGCTCCAGTACACGTCGCAGATACTTCACTGACTGACTCTGTTCATGATATTCTGTCATTCCAGAAAATGATTCCAGACGAGACAGTGCAGTTGCATATCCCATTATCCACTCAGTGTTGTCAGGATCTTGTTCCAGAGCCTTTGCAAAGCATTCCTTTGCCTCCTCATAGTATTCAGCAGTGGATTTCAACAATGACCATCCCTTCTCCCCGTACACCTCGGGTATCATTGCTGTATAGCGAGGGCCATCACTGAGCGGTTTACAGATCATCTCCAGCTTGTCGAGATAGGACTGGGCCTCGGTCAGTTGTCCCATGTGGTAATGCACCCAGGCAAAGTTTCCATAGGTGACGATGCATCTTCTTTCAAATTCATCTTTGTACTCCTCCCTCAGAATCTTTTCAGCTTCCTTTAAGTTTTTAATGGCTTCTTCATGATTACCTTGCAAGCAGTTCACAAAAGCAAGCTGGTTGTAGGATGTGCCTCGATATTTGTCGTTAAATTGGAGAGAATCTTCTAATCTATACATAAGATCTTCCAAGTCAAGCGTTTCCTTCTTGGGGCTCCACGTGAAGTGACACTGAAGCTGACTGAGCTTCTCTTTCAACGAATCTCTTGGAGTGTTGCTGTAAGAGAGCAAAAATGATTCACTGAGGCAGGTCCACCCTTTCATGCATTATCTGTAGTTACACTCAGCACATCAGGCAGCATATGAAGAAAGAGAAAGCATTAATGTTTCAGGTCATCAACAGAATATGGAGAATTGATTTATGTATTGAGGATGGGAATGTGTATTCTCAGCAGACGGATGCTTCACTACACTGATGATACATTCGGTAATATTGCAAGTGGCACCACAGTTCATTGAACAGCCTTTCCGATGTTGTGCCTGGAACCTGTGCTACAGTCAGAATCAGAAGTTTTTCCCCCTATAGTCTAATACAGTGGCTGGAAGGTAAAGGGTGCAGTTGACTTAAATAAGATGAAACTGATTTTGTGAAGTCTATTAAGATTTTCCAGATGTGCTTGTTAACATTTTGCATGAGAAAAGACCCTGATTTTTGCCAAATACACTGTTAATCCCACCTAATATTTAGCAAAGTCCTATTGGCATTCCCTGTGAAGGTGTACACCTTCCCATGCAAGTGATATGGTTTTGCCAAATTATGCTGATCATGGAGGTTACCAAGAAGGCTGACGAAAGAATGGCGGTGGACATTGTTGACATGGACTTTAGCAAGGCCTTTGACAAAGTCAAATATGAAGGACTGATCCAGAAGGTCAAGTTCCTTGGCATTCTTGATAAACTGGTCAATTGGATCTGATATTGTCATAGTGGGAGCAGCCAGTGTGGTTATTGTTTTGATTGGAGGCCTGTGACTGGTGGTGTGATGAGGGACCACTGCAGTGTCCACTGTTTTTATCATCTGTATTAACGATTTACAGTAGAGAACAAATGTCTTAGGTACATATATACCCAGGGTGCCTAAGAATTTTGTACTATAGTCATTTTATGCATTGCATTGTATTGATGCTACAAAAAAAAACACAAATTTCACGACATATGTGAGTGACGATAAACCTAATTCTGATATGGGTCTCTATTATGGACTGAGAGTGGAAAGGGGGCAGGGAGAGGAGAATCACGGTTGGGAAAAGTGGAAGGGAGAGGGGATGGAACAGAAAGCACCAGAGAGACATTCCGAAATGATCAACAAACCAATTGTATCGAATCAAATTGCCTTGCCTGGTGTCTCAGGGATGGGTGTGTCTGCACCCACGATGTAATCCATCCCTAGCGCTCCTCCACTAACAACTTGTCCCACACCCTTCCTGCAGCACTACAACCTCCCTATTCCCAATATTCTTTGCTTCCACCAGATTTACAAACTTACAAATATTGTCTTGCAAAATTCTCCGGCACTATGCTATGTAATACTGTCTATGACCTTTGCACAGTACTGTAGATCAGAGATTCCCAAACCTTTTTTGAATTACCCCCCACTTTGCTCCCAGCCCTCATCCCCAGTGCCCTCTTCTCCCTTTCTCACCATTAAATAAAAACTATAAAGAACTTTGATTTATGATGCATAATGAAAGAAAAGAGGAACTGCAAATCCAAAGCACTGATAAATAATTGCAAAATATATTCAAATACATTAACACGATAAAATCCTGCAGATGCTGGAAATTCAATCAACACACACAAAATCCTGGTGGAACGCAGCAGGCCAGGCAGCAATTATAGGAAGAAGTACAGTCGATATTTCGGGGGATACAGACGATGGGAGCCAGGGAACTTGAAATCATTGAAAAGATCCAGAGAATGAGAAGTGTCACGAATATAGGTGGGAAAGGATTGAACAAGGGGGGATAAAACAGTGTCACAATAGCATTAGCTTCAATATAATTATGGAGAAGGACAGGACTGGACCCAGAGTTGAGATTTTTGATTAGAGAAAGGCTAACTTTGAGGAGATGCAAAGGGATTTAGAGAGAGTGGATTGGGTCAAGTTGTTTTATGGGAAGGATGTAATAGAGAAATGGAGGTCATTTAAGGGTGAAATTATGAGGGTACAGAATCTTTATGTTCCTGTTAGGTTGAAAGGAAAGGTTAAAGGTTTGAAAGCACCATGGTTTTCAAGGGATATTAGAAACTTGGTTCGGAAAAAGAGGGATGTCTATAATAGATATAGGCAGCATGGAGTAAAGGAATTGCTCGAGGAATATAAAGAATGTAAAAGGAATCTTAAGAAAGAGATTAGAAAAGCTAAAAGAAGATACGAGGTTGGTTTGGCAAATAAGGTGAAAGTAAATCCGAAAGGTTTCTACGGTTATATTAAAAGCAAGAGGATAGTGAGGGATAAAATTGGTCCCTTAGAGAATCAGGGTGGTCAGCCATGTGTGGAGCCGAGGGAGATGGGAGAGATTTTGAACTATTTCTTCTCTTCGGTATTCACTAAGGAGAATGATATTGAATTGTGTAAGGTGTGGGAAACAAGTAAGGAAGTTATGGAACCTATGACAATTAAAGAGGTGGAAGTACTGGCACTTTTAAGAAATTTAAAAGTGGATCAATCTCCGGGTCCTGACAGGATATTCCCCAGGACCTTGAGGGAAGTTTGTGTAGAGATAGCAGGAGCTTTGACGGAGATCTTTCAGATGTCATTAGAAACGGGGATTGTGCTGGAGGATTGGCGTATTGCTCATGTGGTTCCATTGTTTAAAAAGGGTTCTAGAAGTAAGCCTAGCAATTCTAGACCTGTCAGTTTGACATCAGTGGTGGGTAAATTAATGGAATGTATTCTTAGAGATAGTATTAATAATTATCTGGATAGACAGGATCTGATTAGAAGTAGCCAGCACAGATTTGTGCGTGGAAGGTCATGTTTGACAAACCTTATTGAATTTTTTGAAGAAGTTACGAGGAATGTTGACGAGGGTAAGGCAGTGGATGTAGTCTATATGGACTTCAGCAAGGCCTTTGACAAAGTTCCACATGGAAGGTTAGGTAAGAAGGTTCAGTCGCCAGGTATTAATGCTGGAGTAATAAAATGGATTCAACAGTGGCTAGATGGGAGATGCCAGAGAGAAGTGGTGGATAATTGTTTATCGGGATGGAGGCCGGTGACTAGTGGGGTGCCTCAGGGATCTGTTTTGTGCCCAATGTTGTTTGTAATATACATAAATGATCTGGATGATGGGGTGGTAAATTGGATTAGTAAGTATGCCAATGATACTAAGGTAGGAGGTGTTGTGGATAATGAGGTGGGTTTTCAAAGTTTGCAGGGAGATTTATGCCGGATAGAAGAATGGGCTGAATGTTGGCAAATGGAGTTTAATGCTGAGAAGTGTGAGGTTCTACATTTTGGCAAGAATAAACCAAATAGAACATACAGGGTAAATGGTAGGGCATTGAGGAATGCAGTGGAACAGAGAGATATCGGAATAACAGTGCATAGTTCCCTGAAGGTGGAGTCTCATGTAGATAGGGTGGTGAAGAAGGCTTTTGGAATGCTGGTCTTTATAAATCAGAGCATTGAGTACAGAAGTTGGGATGTAATGTTAAAATTGTACAAGGCATTGGTAAGGATAAATTTGGAATATTGTGTATAGTTCTGGTCACCGAATTATAGGAAAGATATCAATAAATTAGAGAGAGTGCAGAGATGATTTACTAGGATGTTACCTAGGTTTCAGCACTTAAGTTACAGAGAAAGGTTGAACAAGTTAGGAGCGTAGAAGGTTGAGGGGGGGATTTGATCGAGGTATTTAAAATTTTGAGAGGGTTAGATAGAGTTGACGTGAATAGGCTGTTTCCATTGAGAGTAGGGGAGATTCAAACGAGAGGACATGATTTGAGAGTTAGGGGGCAAAAGTTTAAGGGAAACATGAGGGGGTATATCTTTACTCAGAGAGTGATAGCTGTGTGGAATGAGCTTCCTGTAGAAGTAGTAGAGGCCAGTTCAGTTGTGTCATTTAAGGTAACATTGGATAGGTATACGGACAGGAAAGGAGTGGAGAGTTATGGGCTGAGTGCGGGTAGGTGGGACTATGTGAGATTAAGAGTTTGGCATGGACTAGGAGGGCCGAGATGGCCTGTTTCGGTGCTGTGATTGTTATATGGAATATACTGTTGGTGGCTGGTAAAAAGACTCTTACTAGGAAATGGTTATCACAGGAGAGCCCAACTTTAAATACATGGATGGAAATTACAATGGACACTTACAAAATGAAGAAGGTAACAGCATCTGTTAATAATGAGCTGGAACAATTTGATTCATACTGGGAAAAATGGTTTAACTACATAATGCCTCATTGGCCTGATTTTATTCTCATAAATCAATGATATGTTGTTAAAAAAAAAATCACTCCCTACTTGTACATAGTTCATTCCTTTTGCTTGTTTTTTCTTTCCACTCTTTTCTTTAAGTGTATACCTCAGATGGATACTATGTGGAGATTTGTAATATATATGATTATATGATATATATGTACAATGTCTGAAATACATCTTATGGAAGTGTTTGTTTGATGATGAACTTCAATAAAAAAAATTAAAAAGATTGCCATAGGATACAGTGAGATAGAGATCAGTTTTAGATTTAGGCGAAGAAATGGCAAATGGAGCTTAATCAGGCCAGGCCAAGTGTGAAGTGTTTATTTGTTGGGAGTTCAAATGTAAAGGGACAGTACGCAGTTACTGGTTGGACCCTTAACAGTGTTGAAGTGCAGAGGAACCTTGGGGTGAAACCCATAGCTCCATGAAAGTGGTTGCACAAGTTGATCGAGTGGTAAGGAAGGGGTACAGCATACTTGGTTTCATTAGTTGAGGCATTTAGTTCAAGAGTCAGGAAGTTATGTTGCAGCTTTATAACCAGTCTGGTTTGGCCAATATGAACGCTTGCATTCAATTTCAGTTGCCCCATTATCAGAAGGATGTGGAGAGGGTAAAAAGAGGTTGACAAGGATGTTGTCTGGATTAGACCTCATGTGGTAAGAACAATGGCCGGACAAACAAGGGTTGTTTCATCTGGAGCAGCAGAAGCTGAGGGAAGACCTGACAGACAGTAATAAGAGTACAAGGCATAAATAGAGTGAATAACCAGTGTCTTTTTCCCAGGGTTGAAAGCACATTGGATTCAGCTTTGATCACACTGTTATAGGAAAGATGTGATTAAATTAGAAAGAGTGCAAAAAAAAAAATTTACAAAGATATTGCCAGGACTCAAGGGTCTGAAATACGGGGAGAGTTTAGACAGGCTGGGTCCCTGTACAGCCGTAAAATAACCTCTCAACTTCTATTTTCAATGCCCTAACTGATGGAAGCCAGCATGCCAAAAGTCTTCTTCTCTGTGCTATATCTGTGAGTACACTTTAAATGACACCTCTTCTCCTTCTGTTTTATAACAATACTCTGGCCCTTCCATTCAATATAAATTTGTCCTTATCTAAATTAAATTTCTTATGTTATTCCTCTGCCTACTTACCTAGCTGATCAAGATCCCACTAAAAATCTTGATACACTTCTTCCCAGACTAAAATACCCATTTTAATGTTATCTGCAATTTTACTAATTATATTTTCTCATCAAAATAACTAATAGTACTGTGCTAAGGTCTTAGGCACCTATGTTGTACAGCTGGGTTCCTAAGACTTTTGCATAGTACTGCAGCAATTTTATGTAGTCTTCTGCCATAAAATAAAAATCATGACAGACATGAGTGATGATAAATCTGATTCTGATGTGGTTCTCTATTGAGGACTGAGAGTGGGAAGGGGGCAGGGAGAGGGGAGTAAAGGGAGAAAGAGGGGAGGCAGCAGGAAGCACCAGAGATATATTCTGTAATGGCCAATAAATCAACTGTTTGGAATCGAGTGACCTTGCTTCATGTATCAGGGCTGGATGTGGCCACACCAGGGTCATTCCCTGCCCCTGACACTTGTCCTACAAATCTCCTGCTGCACTCCACCTTCTCTATTCCCAAAATTATTTGCTCCTGCCAGATTTACAAACTCTTTCACCGCCCTACAGTGACAAATACAGTCCTGTGCAAAGACCTAGCTATATACATGTGTCCAAGACTTTTGCACAGCACTGTAGATAACAAACAACAAGGAGCCCAGCATCAACCCTGGTCCAAGATGATCCTACCACTAAGTACATATTTCCCTTCTCCCCCTCCCTGCTTTCCATACGGAATGCTCTCTACGTGACTTGCTTGTCTACTCATTCCTCCTAACCGATCTACTCCCTGGTACTTATCCTTGTAAACATGACCAGTGCTACACCTCTGTCCTCACCACCAGTCGAGGCCCCAGACAGTCCTTCCCGGTGAGGCGACCCTTCACTTCTGAGTATGAATCAGAACCAGCTTTAATATGTCATGAAACATTATGTTTTGCAGCAATGGAACGTTACAATAGATATTAAAAAACGACTCAATTATAACAATAAGAAATACAACATTGAAAAAGTAATGCAAAAAGAGAACAAAAAGAACAGATTTCTGGGTCATCGATTGTATCTTGTGTTCCCAGTGCAGCATCTCCTACATCAGTGGCACTTGACATAGATTAAGGGATTGCTATGTTAGCACCTTTGCTCTGTCTACCACTTTCTACCCTCCTTTACTCCCTGTATACCCGTGACCGCATTGCTACCCACAGCTCCAATCTGCCGATGACACTACATTGATTGGCCTAATCTCAAGCAATAACGAGGTGGCCTGCAGGGAAGAAGTCGCCTCCCTGATGTAGTGGTGTCAGGAAACCAACCTCTCCCTCATTGTCGCAAAAACAAAGAGCTGGTTGTGGATTACAGGAGGAATGGAGACGGGCTAACCCCTATTGACATCAATGGATCTGGGTTTGACAGGGTAAACAGCTTAAAGTTCCTCAGCATCCATATTACTGAGGTCCTCACGTGGTCTGTTCACACCAGCTGTGTGGTGAAAAAGGCACAATAGCACCTCTTTCACCTGGGACGGTTGTGGAAGTTTGGTATGGGCCCCCAAACCCTAAGAACTTCCTGCAGGGGCACAATTGAGAGCATCCTGACTGGTGACATCACTGCCTGGTATGGGAACTGTGCCTCCCTTAATTGCAGGACTCTGCAGAGAATGGTGCAGACAGCCCAGCACATCTGTACATGTACAACACATTGGAGAAACTCATTAGGTCGGGCAGCATCCGTGGAAACAAGCAGTCAACGTTTCAGGCCGAGGCCCTTCGTCAGGACTGCTCGTTTCCACGGATGTTGCCCGACCTGCTGAGTTCCTCCAGCATGTTGTACGTGTTGCTTTGACCACAGCATCTGCAGTGTACTCTGTGTTTACCAGCATGTCTGTAGTTGTGAACTTCCCATGATTCAGGACCCCAACAGACTCATAAGTGAAGTGTTGCCTCACCTGGAAGGACTGTTTGGGGCCCTGAATGGTGGTAAGAGAGGAGATGTAGGGACAGGTGTAGCACTTACGCTTGCAGGAATAAGTGCCAGGTGGGAGATCTGTGGGGAGGGACGTGTGGACCAGGCAGTCGCGGAGGGAACGATCCCTGCGAAAATTTCATCGAATTTGCCTCTAACTTTCACCCAGCCCTCAAATTCACTTGGTCCATCTCGGACACTTCTCTCCCCTTTCTCGATCTCTCGGTCTCAATCTCTGGAGATAGACTGTCCACTGACATCTTCTATAAACCCACCGACTCCCATAGCTACCTTGATTATACCTCTTCCCACCCTGCCAAATGCAAAAATTCTATTCCCTATTCCCAGTTCCTCTGTCTCCACTGCATCTGCTCCAGGGATCAGGCTTTCCGTTCCAGGACATCCCAAATGTACTCTTTCTTTAAGAATTGTGGTTTCCCTTCTGCCGTCATCAATGATGCCCTCACCCGCATCTCCTCCATTTCCCACACTTCAGCCCTCACCCCATCCTCCTGTCACCACAACAGGGACCGTGTCCCCCTTCTCCTCACCTATCACCCCACCAGCCTCCGGATCCAGCATATTATCCTCCCAACTTCCGCCAACTTCTCCAGGACCCCACCACCCAGCACATCTTTCCCTCTCTACCCTCTCTGCTTTTTGCAGGGATCGTTCCCTCCGCGACTGCCTGGTCCACACGTCCCTTCCCACAGATCTCCCACCTGGCACTTATCCCTGCAAGCGTAAGTGCTACACCTGTCCCTACATCGCCACTATTACCACCATTCAGGGCCCCAAACAGTCCTTCCAGGTGAGGCAACACTTCACTTGTGAGTCTGTTGGGGTAATCTATTGCATCCGGTGCTCCCAGTGCGGCCTCGTCCACATCGGCGAGAGCCGACGCAGATTGAGGGACCGCTTCGTCAAGCACCTCTGCTCCATCCACCACAACAGTCAGGATCTCCCGGTTGCAACCCACTTCAACTCTCCTTCACATTCCCATTCGGATATGTCCATACATGGTCTCCTCTACGGCCACCATGAGGCCAAACTCAGGTTGGAGGAGCAACATCTCATATACCGTCTGGGTAGTCTCCAGCCCCTTGGTATGAACATTGAATTCTCCACCTTCGGGTAATTCCCTCCCTCTCTCTACCCCTATCACACTTTCACTCTGCCTCCTCTTCCAGCTGCCTATCACCTCTCATGACTCTGCCTTCTTCTACTACTCATAGTGCTTTCCCCTTAGATTCCTTCTTCACCTCTCCTGCCTATCCCCTCCCTGCTTCCCCTCCCCCACTCCTTGATCTTTCCTCTGATTGGTTTTCCACCCTCCCCCACCTTCTTTATAGGGCTCCTGTCCCCCCATCTTTAGTCCTGACGAAGGGTCTCGACCCGAAACGTTGACTGCTTCTTTCAACGGATGCTGCCCGACCTGCTGAGTTCATCCAGCTTGTTTGTTCCCCAGCGCCCCGTTAGTCACGTCACACTCCTTAATGTGACTCCCGTTTTCCTCTCTTCTTACACTTCAGTAACCCAGAAAACAGATATTACGTCGAATTCCTAAACATTGGTGTTTCCATGCCGTAGACTTGCCTCGCCCCGTATAGTCTCAGTGCTCAGAGATCTCGGGATCAAGCTAAATTTCCAAGGTCTTTAACTAGAAAGTGTTCCCCTCCCCAAATGCTTAAAAAACAGAGAGATCAAAATCCTTACTCTAAATAATTACAGATCCTAAGACAATTATTACGTTTGAGTGATTCAGTTGTGCATAACGGTACTATCATTTTCTTAGAATAACACGGTGTAAATTCAAGGTTTAACTCACCTCATGATGCTGCTCGGGATTTTCGCTTCTCCTTGTTGAGCTGGTTAACTGTGAAACTGACTTGGCTCTCTAGTCAGCTTTATAGTCCGCAAGCTGCGCGTAAATCCACAGATCACCGCCTGAAATCGGAATTCGAAACTGAAACTAGGAAACCCGCAAAGCCCTCTCTGGAAATTAACCTTTTCCTGAAAAAGTCTCCATGTATTCCAAAGATGAGGAACGTTATATTCACGCAAGGCGACGTCAACAGTGAAATGTCTGCTGCTTCCATTTTTAACCCTTAAAACACGCTCCTCTTGCGAAGAACCAGAATTACAATGGGACATCCCCAGAATTGAGCAGTTCGCTCTTAATTACCGATTCACGGACCACTTGACCTCTCCGAATTCTGCTCGTTGGAGCCGGCTCAGAAACATCCTGGGGCATTGACGTAGAGGACAGATACCAAATGAATACGGGGTTAGCGTGGAGGGGAAGAGACAGCGTGTTTCCTGCAGTGGGCTCATCAATAATTATAGCCTGGAATCTTTTAAATTAGGAACCTCTGAGCGGAGAAGAGAAAGCAGGGAACACGAGCAAGACTGAATAATGGCACGGGGAACGGAGTTAATGAGAGTGAATGGAGAGAGACGGAGCCAGTTTGCTCTGAACTGTGAAGCAGATTTCAAGCTTGGGTTTATACAATTGTGGGGACTGTTGTGGAAGGAAACGTGGGCCAAATTAATCGTTCTGTCTGAAAATAAAAACGGATATGTTATTCTGTTGGATGTTTAATTCGTTTTGCTCTGGGTTATAGGGTGTCTACAGCCTTCGTGCGTGTGTTATTTAGTGAGTGGGAATGAAAGGTAAACAGAATGTATTGACATGGGATGTGACGCCTCCACTTTGTCCATCTGCACTGCATTTTCTCTGCAACTGCAATGATATATACTACAATCTTCTGTTTTCTTTCTGCTTCCACGAAACATTTATGTAAGGCATCATGTGTCTTAAAAGCTTTGGGTTGCTTTTCACTGGATCTCTGAATGTGACAATAACAAGCCTACACGAAGCATTACCAATGAATGTAAGGAGACATGCGTCATTTTTATAAATAAAATATATCATTGAAGTAAAAGTAGAGGGTTGGTGACAAGATAGGGAAAGGGATATTGGGGTGGGAGCGCGGAATAGGGATGGTGGTGCTGGTTGGAGGGTGGAGGGGAGTGGCAGTCGTTGGGATCAGATAGCTGGCAAATGAAAAGCTGGTATGAGTGGTATGGGCGGGAGAGCGGCGGGCAAGATGAGGGTCGACCGACGGTTATGAGATACCCACACCCCTCGAGTACGTTGGTGCCAGATGACATTGTCTATGAAACTCGATAAGGCCGTGCCCCAGTTTTTTACATCCATGGCAGTCTCGATTAGTACACAATCTACTGCAGGAAGATTGATCAGCTGATCAAGCGACATCTGTGGGTGAAAAGAGTTCTGCCAACGTTTTGGGTCGAAACCGTGCAGCAGGACTTCACAATCAGCGACCGTCCTTTCTTGGCATCCGCGCTGATCCTGAACGCTCCTGGAACAGTGAAAAGCAAATTCCCCAGTGCATACTTCGTTAGTCACGTTGCTCCTTAATACGACTCTTGTTTTCCTCTCCTCTTACACTTCAGTAACCCAACAAACAGATTTTGCGTCGAACTGCTAAACACTGGTATTTCCATGCTGTGGACTTCACTCGCCCCCTTTATCCCAGCGTTCAGAGATCCCGGGATCAAGCTAAAATCTAAACTTAAAATGTGAACCCCTAAGTGGTTAAAGACCAGGCTCAGATCAAAATCCCTACTCTACGTAATTCACAGATCCTGTGATTAATATTACTATTGACTGATACAGCTATCATCTTCTTAGCGTGTATAGATTTTTAATAACACGGTGTAAATTCAGGGTTTAACACCTCATGATGCTGCTCAGGATTCTCGCAGCATCTAGTTGAGCTGTTCACCGGAGAAACTGGACAAGATACAACTCTCCGGTCAGTTTTATGGTCTGCAAGCTCCACGAATCACTGCCTGAAATCGGAGTTCGAAACTGAACTTACAAAACCCGCATTTTCCGCACTAGAAATTTACCGTTTCATGGAAAACTCCCCAAAGACGGGGAACGCTGTATTCACGGTGGGCGGTGACAACATCGAGAGGTGGCCGTGGCTTCCATTTTAACCCTGACGCACCAAGCACGTGGAGTTAGAATCGGCGAGTCCCAGAATTGTGGAATTGTCCCCCTGAATCACAGACCACTTGATCTCACCGAATGCTGGAGGGAGGGAGGGAGGGAGAAGGGGAGGGAGAAAGCGAGAGGGAAGGAATATATGCCTTTACTTCTGACATTGGCAACATCAGGACTTTGATTTGAATATTCATTGACCTGTCAGACACCACCTCACTGCCGGCAGTTCAGGTCCACACGACTTCGGTGATTTGGATCCGGAGGATAACTGAATGGCTCTCGGGGGCCCAGTTAATTTCATGGAGAGGGAGTGCACTGCACACCTCAAGCAGAGCCCCGGGGTCAGATGCTGAGTGTCAGTTTGCGGAATGCCTCCCATTGTCTCTTGACATCTTTGTGGTACCAGGGTCAGGGGATGCACATGGCAAGCAACACAAACCATTATACATTACATGCCCTTTGAGTCATACCGCCCAGCGAACCCCTGATTTAAGACTATAAGAGTTAGACCAGTTGGCCCAACACATCTGCTCCGCCATTTCATCGTGGCTGATCCAATTTTCCTCAGCCTCAGTCTCCTGCCTTCTCCCAATATCCCTTCGTGCTCTGATTAATCAAGAATCTATCAACCTCTGCCTTAAATACACATACAGACTTGGCTTTCACAGCTGCCTGTAGCAAAGAATTCCATAGATTCACCACTCTCTGGCTAAAGAAATTCCTCCTTATCTCCGTTCGCAGAGGATGCCCCTCTATTCTGAGACTGTGTCCTCTGGTCTTAGACCCCCCCCCCCCCCTCACCACAGGAAACATCCTCTCCCCATCCACTCTATCAAGGCCTTTCACCATTCGATAGGTTTCATTGAGGTCACCTGTTGCTCTTCTGAATTCCAGTGAATACAGGCCCAGAGTCATCAAACGCTCTTCATATGACAAGCCATTTAATCTTGGAATCATTTTCGTGAGCCTCCTTTGAACCCTCTCCAGTTTCAGCACATCCTTTCTAAAAAAGGGGGCCCAAACCTGATCATAACACTCCAAGTGAGGCCTCATCAGTGCTTCATAAAGTTTCAACATAAGTAGTGCAGAAACAGAGATAAAAACAGCAGCGAGGTATTGTCCATGGGCTCAATGTCCATTTAGATATCAGATTGCAGAGGGGAAGAAGCTGTTCCTGAAACACTGAGTGCCTTCAGGCTTCTGTACCTCCTTCCTGATGGGAGCAGTGAGAACAGAGCATGTCCTGGGCAATTAATGATGTATGCCGCCATTTTGTGCCATCAATCCTTGAAGATGTGCTTGAATACTTTGGAGGTTAGTGTCCATGATGGAGTAGACAAAAATTATAAATCTGTGCCGCTTATTTTGATCCTCTGCAGTGGCATCACAACCCACCCCCGCCCACCATACCAATGGTGATGCAGCCAGTTAGAATGCCCTCCACATTACATCTGTAGAAATTTGAGAGAGCCTTTGGTGACATACTAAATCTCCTCAAACACTCATGAAATATAGCCGCTGCCGTGCTTCCTTTGCAGATGCATCACTATGTTGGGCCCAGGATAGCTCCTCTGAGATATTGCCACCAGAGAGGACGGCTGAGAGACACCAGTCAGTGTACAGATATCCCCTCAAAGAAAGGGAATGGGAGACACTGGTTAGTGTGCAATATGTACCCGTAAGACAAAGAGAGCCTCATCAGCAGCAATGATGAGTTGGCATACAGAGAGGCATGGCAAATAGTTCGAGAACAACGACTCCTCTCAATGTGGACAAGACAAAAGAGATGACTGTGAACTTCAGGAAGGCACAGATCAGCTACTCTCCATTGCACGTCAATGGCTCTGCTGGGAAGAGAGTGAAGAGCACAAAATTCCTTGGTGTGCACAAAACGGATGATCTAACCTGGGCCCACTGATGCACCGTCAATAACTCTCAGAGACGGGAGGCAAATGATAGGCTTTTATTAGCTGCAAAAAATGACCACACAACATCCTGGAGACTGAGGGGGGAGCAGTGCCTCCAACCGCCTTTATACAGGGGTCTGTGGGAGGAGCCACAGGAGCAGTAAGCAGAGGGGCGTGTCCAGACAGGTATATGTAGTTCACCACACCCACAACACCTCCTAACCACTTAAGAAGCCACAGCAATGGCCATTCTTTCTATGAAGACCGAGAAATGCTAGTCCATCCATTCTAACAGCTTTCTACAAGAGCACCATTGAGCATGTCCTATGCGGCTGTGTCATTGTGTTATATCGAAGCTCTATGACATTGGACCTTGACCCTCAAAGGATAATGGAAACTGCTGAGAGGATCACAGAGGTCTCCATCGCATTACTTGTGACATTTACCGGGTGCATTGCAGAGGAAGGGCCTGAAGCATTGTTGAAGGTCCCTCCCACCAATCCTATAATCTCTTTGACTCACTACTGCCAGGAAGGAGGCATGGAAGCATCAGGTTTAGGACTGGTAGACTGGTTATTAGCTTCTTCCCCCAGCCTGTGAGACTAATGAATATCCTGTATTGCCAGTGAGCTGTTTACTTGTGCTGAGTATTACATGCATTTTCAAGGAGATTTATTGACTTATTTATGGTAATATTTTGTTTTATGTGCTATGTGTGATATATGGGTGCACCGTGGTCTTGGGGGATGTTGTTAACTATGTGCTCAGAGCCATGTTGAACCAGTTTACTTTTGTGTCTTTAGATGACATCCTTATCTATTTCTGCTCTTATCAGGAACACGTCCATCATGTCTGCAGGGTTCTCAAAAATAACCTGTATGACAAGCCTGAGAAATGCAAGCTCTATAAAGATCAGATGTCATTTTTGGGCTATATACTTACCACATCCAGTGTTCAAATGAACCCAAGTAAAGTTCAGGCTTTTATAGAGTGGCCCAAACTGTCTACAGTCAAACAAGTATGGTGGCTCATGGGTTTGCGAACTTTTATTGCTGCTTCATCCGGAATTTTGGCTCTATCGAGGCTCCCATAAATGCATTCACCATGAAGACCTTGGCAGGATTCCAGTGGACTAATAGTGCCGACGAAGCATTTTCAAAGTTAAGGTGACGTTTTACCACTGTTCACAGCCATTTATAGTTGAGGAGGATGCATCTGATGTTGGCATTGGAGCTGTTCTCTCCCCGCGCTCTTCTGCGGATAGCTGGCTGCATCCTCTGCCTTTCTTTCCCTTCGCTTGACTCCAGCCAAGAGTAACTACAATGTTGGAAACCAGGAGCTTCTGGCTGTCAAGGAGGCCCTGGAGGAAGGGAAAGACCTGCTGGAGGGGGAGGGCATCCTTTCTTGGTCTGGACCCATCACAAGAACCTACAGTCAGGATGCAAAGAGACTCAACTCCCGTCAAGCCCAGTGGGCTCTCTTCTTCACCTAGTTTAACTTCATCCTCACCTATCATCCCAACAGCAAGAATACCCACATTAGCACAGCTGAACCGACAGATCTGAGCACCGTACCTCCCCCAGCAACAGCTGCCCAGACTGGGTGAAGGAGCAATTCAACACTGTGTTACTTCTCCTCTACAATCTCTCTGCTGGCTTCTCCTCTGACCGGCGTTTCCCCACACACCATCCCATGTACTTTCTCAAAGGGAAGACACTTCGGCTACCTCTGGAGTATTCTTCAAGTTAGAATCTAACTCCTGCACTTCCTTCTCCCATTCTCTAATCATTTTCCTAGGTAACCTTGCCTCAGCACATGTTAAGTCACTGGGATCAAACAGTTCCAACATATTTCTAAGTTCATCGGTGCTGTGAGACACCGATGTCCTTAACCATCTACAGTAGCTATCGGTTCCTGCTCTAAAGGATCACAATCTAATGTCGATCCATACGCACCTTGAAACACCACCTACAGATGGGATGCCAATGTACTGGGGTGTTCTCCTTCCCACTGGTAACATTGATATAACACATCTATTGGGTCCCCGCTATTATTAACAATAACAGTCAATATCGCATTCTTTAACTCCTCATTTGATCCCCCAGTGTTTCGCTGTGTTTCTGGCAAAGTGGAGTGTATGGATGCAAGGACATTATCATCAACATTCGTTGTTTGGCATCATCTAGTCTGTGTATTGCTTTCTGGTAAGTAATTGCTTGGAAAAGTTCCCTAGGATCAACCCCGGGCATAAATATACCGATTAACTTTGCAATATCCCTCTGCTGCTGTACCCCGAACAGTTATATCTTGGCTTTGATTTCCTGCTCCAGCTCCTCCCTTTCTGATAGTAACTGGGTGGGGGGGGGGGGGGGGGTGAATCTTGCCGATGGCAGCACAGTCTCTTTTTGGATATACGCTGGCGGGTTGACCTCAGGAGGAAGCTTCTCATTAAAAAGATAACTGTTTGCCTTATCTGCTAACCCATTCCAATCGCTATCTCCTTATTCATCCTCCTTCCCTCTTTTAGAACCAATAGCAAATATTATTTCTTTCTGTGCAGTAGCTTGGTCCTGCAGCTTTTGTATCTGCTTTAAACGCTTTGTATGATCCCATTATTACACTCCTTTCCGTGCACTGATTTCTGTAATACATTCATAGCTGCTTTTAAATAACTGCACTGGATCTTTAATTCCTCCAGTTTGTTCTTAACTAAATTATCTTCTTCCTCCTGTTTACTCCTTTCTTTAACCAATTTCTCACACTTTAGCTGAAATTGTTCATATGACCAAATCCATACTTCTCTGCCCCTGCAAGTCAGTAGCCTTACCCTAAAGGGTTTCTACCTCCTTTTGGAGCCTTTTGTTTTTGTCTTCTAATCTATCCACTCTAGTTTCTCAAACATATTCCAGGATATCCTACTGTTGGCTTCTGCTTTTTGCCGCAATTTCAGGAATTCCCATTTTAATCTGTCTCGTTTGGCCTAGGCTTTTTGCTGACATTTCAGGATTTCCCGATACACTCTATCTCGCTCGGCTTCAGCTTTTTGCTGAAATAATTTTAAATCCTCAATCGAACTGGCAACTGCTACTGGCCGCTGTAGCCATTGAAATTCCTTATCTGACAATTTCCCCTGAGCAATCTTAAAAAAATACTTTCCCTGCAGTTTTCCCTTCAGTGCTAGTATAACTAGCATGCTCTCCATATTGTGGCCATTTCCCCTAAATGTATTTCTGGAGAAATCCCCTCCAATTAAAACAATCCATGTCCTCTGGACTTGCAGAATTCCCTGAATTCTTCATGCTGAGTCAGTAATAACTAGTTAAATTAGCCCTAAATCTCTCTGTTTCTCATCCACGTGGTCTGTCTTAAGTCTCCCACTAACTCAATGGGAGATTTATGCTCAAGCCCAACCAGGGACACCAATTCTGTTACAATGATCTATCCCTTAGTAATAACAATCAGGGAGGCACAGAGAGAATACGTAATTACGAACAAGTACCTTTATTGTCTCAATGGAAGAACACGAGAACTTACAGTAACGAATACCTGTCTGTATAACTTCTAAGTTTTCCAGACCCCCCATGAACAGTCAAAGAATAGAAAACATAATGACACAATGAGTCTCTGCTAGCTGTGTGTTTCTTGTAGTCCCGTTTCGAATCTCCATGTTGTGGGCCACCTCTCATCCACGATGGTGGGTCTCTACAGAGAGTCATCACTATCTTGTATCTGATAACATTTATTTTATACTTCATTTCTTACCAGTTCAAATCATACTTTTTAGTGTTATTGGCTATGGGTCAGGTGAATGACCTTTAACACCTTCTCATTGGCTCTGATGCAGAAGTGACAACTGGTCATTTATGGCTCTTTGTTCTCTTTGACTCCGACTAGTTTCAAACAGTCAAACCAGTTCTAGACCCTGAGTCTAATGCAATTAGTTCTGCAAACCTGCCTTTATATATAATACAGAAATCATCTGAGAATTCCTTCAGGTTTAACAGGTCAGTAGCAGAAATTCCTTGTGTTCACTTTCAGTTGCACTGATTAGAGTGTCCCAGAGCCAGGGTCGATTCAGAGTTCACAAAATGGGAGGCTTGCAAGGACAGTCTCACAAAATGGCTGACTCCACCTCCTTCAAGCGCATGACAAGAACAAAGACAAATAGTTTGTCTCCTTCCACTATCCTTAACTCATTTGAATCCACTGATTTGTAGACCGTAGTTCTTTCTTACCAACAATAGAACTTCTAAGCAAACATACTGGTGTTATGTACCCAGTAACTGGGTGTCTAACCAGCAGAGAAAGAAGTATCTGTTGGAGTCTGGTGGTACTATTTTCAAATAGTGTTTATTAGTAAAATACACAAATCAATATCAACAATGCAAATATATAGATAATACACGTTAGGAATACTAAACATAAAAGTGTGGGTGTAATAATAATCAATAATAAACAAGCTCTATCGATGTCTAGGGGATAATGAATTGTCATATGTCAGTATAAAGTTCAGTTCTGTTCAAACGTGCTGAGGTAGATGTTGGTTGTTGTGTTGTAATCATTGGGGAGAGAGAGAGAGTGAGCGAGCAGTAACAGCTACAGGCAGACAAACCTTCCTTTACGCTCTTGATCCGTCGTTCTGTTGTGGCCATTCAGGTATGACCCCTCTGTCCTTCAGCTGGACCGTTCTTGTGGTGGACTCGTCAGTCTGGCATGAGTGGACACACACACAAGCCCCCACTGGCCCTGCTATAACACTGTGAGTTAAATTGACCGATCCTTTGTTCGGTCTCCGATGACCCACACCTTCCCATGGGTTCCAACACTCAGGCAGTGCTCAATAGTGTGTCTCCTGGTGTGTCTGAGGGGTGCCTCCCCAGACCTCACTTTTATCCCTACTCACAGGGTCTCAGGTGTCAATCAATTTTGAAAGGCTGTGTCCATCAAACCAGCCCACTCCGGCTGTCCACTGAGGAATTTTAATGAACAGAATGGTACAAGATAAACAACCCTCTCAGAAGCCGTAAGTCTTTCAGAAGTCATAACATGGTGAATCAACAAGTCTCTTATCAGTAGCAGAAGTTCTGGCATGTTATTGTTCCCTCTCTCTCTCATTAGCAGCATAGCAACAGTAACAGTTTGCGATTCTCCCGGGGGGTGGGGAACATGGGCAACTCTGCACCGATCAGAGCTGTTCATCCTTCATAACACCCCCTTCCTTCTGGGAATTTTCACTAAGGTGAAAATTAACTAATACAGCGTCTTACAGGATTACAGAGTTTAACAGAAATACTGAAGTGTTCTTAACTACAAAGGTAATACAGTTATACATTCAACTTAGCATCTAGACAAACAGTCAGTGATTACATTGTCACTCCCTTTAATATGCTGCATCTTAATATCAAATTCTTGTAGCATCAGACTCCAACTTAGTAACCTCCTGTTTTTATTTTTCATGTAAGCCAAGAATACCAAAGGGTTGTGATCAGTATAAACAATTAAGGGTCTTTGTGCTGAACAAATGTAGACTTCGAAATGCTGTATCGCCAAGACAAATGCTAACAATTCTTTTTCTACAGGAAGTAGTTCCTCTGGTGCACATTGAACTTCCGAGAGAAATACGCTACTGGGTGTTCCACTCCATCCCCTGCTTTCTGCAATAGGACTGCCCCTGCAACCTCATCACTTGCATCAGTTGCCAGGGAGAAAGGTTCTAACAAGCCAGGTGCTTTTAATACAGGCTGATGGCACAGAATGGTTTTCAACTTTTCAAACAAGACAAGAATTGTCCTGACAAGAATTGCTCCACACAAACTTTTTGTCTTTCCGTAGGACATTTGTAAGAGGGAGGGTGATATCAGCAAAGTTCTTGCAAAATTTTCAATAGTACCCCACCATGCCCAAAAGCCTTCTCAAGGCTCTTCTATTTGTTGGTACAGGAACCTCAGAAATAGCCTGTACTTTTGCCTGCATAAGAGCCAACTTCCCCTGTCCTACCACATACCCCAATTATGTGATTGTGGCATGACCAAGTTCACTTTTTGCGAGGTTCACTGTAAGTTGGGCTGCAGACATTCTTTTAAACAGGTTTTCTACAGCCTCAATGTGCTCATCCCAGGTGTCACTCCAAACTACCACATTGTCAATGTAAGCCTTGGTGTTTGTTAACCCTTTTATCACCATGTCAATCATTCCCTGAAATGTCCCTGTTGCATTTTTCATTCCGAACGGCAAGACATTGCATTCGTAAAACCCAGATGGGGTGACAAAGGCTGAAAATTCTCGAGCCCTGTCCATCAAAGGAATGCACCAGTATCCCTTTAACAAGTCAATCTTAGTGATGTACCTCGCTTTCCCCATTTTATCAATGCAATCGTCCACCCTAGGGATAGGGTAAGCATCTGACTGCATGACAGCATTCACCTTTCTGTAATCGGTACAGAATCTTATGGTACCGTCCGGTTTTCGGTACTACCACGCAGGGAGAGGCCCACGCAGAAGAAGATTCATGAATTATACCAGCAGCTAGCATATGCTCAATTTCTTTTTCTATCAGCTTGCTCTTTTCCAAATTCATCCGATAAGGGGATTGTTTAATAGGTTGGGCCGATGTAACAATGACGTCATGCTCTGTTCCTTTACACCTCCTTGGAACATCTGGACATAAATCTGTATGCCGTTTAATGAGCTGTTTTAACTGCTCTCTTTGTTCAGGCTCTAAGTGATTGACTTTATCAGCAAGGTTGGCTAGAATAACTGAGTCCTCTAGTCTGGTGGGTACAATGCTTATCTTTTCAAAACTCTCCAGTCCCTCCTCAACATTCCTTTCTGCCTCAGCGGTTTTTTGTGACTGCACCGACCACCGTGGGGGTTGATTCATGATAACCTTTCATCATGTTTACGTGAACCAACTGGCTCAGCTCTCACCTATCAGGTGTTTCAATCACATAATTCAGTGAGTCTATTTTCTGAATCACTTTATATGGTCCTTGAAACCTTACCTGTAGGGGGTTGGTGAGTACAGGGAATAGGACCAAAACCTTATCGCCCACGTGAAACTATTGCTCTCAGGCTTGCTTATTATACCATTGTTTAATTTTAATCTGGGAGCCTTTAAGATTTTGCTTAGCCAGATTGCAAACTTTATGGCTCCCTGACGAGCCCCCAATTTGTTAGTAACCTGTGTGTCTCACCAGCAGAGCCAGAAGAATCCGTTGGACTCTTTCTCAGCATTTCAAAATGTAGTCAATCACATTGACTTGTACGTTCGGGCTAGACCACTTCTCTTTTAGTAAGGTTAAAGGTCCTCTGGGCTTGTGACCAAAAACAAGCTGAAATGGACTGAACCCCAGAGATTCCTGAACTGTATCTCTTACTGCAAATAACAGAAGTGGTAATGCATCATCCCAGTCTCGAGTGTTTTCCTGACAGTAAGTTTCGATCATGATCTTTAAGACAGCGTGGTATCTTTCCAACGCTCCTTGGGATTCCGGATGGTATGCAGAGGCTAAAATTTGTTTAACTCCCATGTGTGTCAACATTTGCTGAAATGCACGGGATGTAAATGTACTCCCCTGATCCGACTGTATTTCCTTAGGTAGCCCCACTGTGGTGAAGAATTTAATGAGTGCCTTAACCACCGCAGGGGTCCTAATGTTCCCCAGAGGCACAGCCTCTGGAAATCGTGTAGCAGCACACATCATGGTCATGACGTATTGCTGCCCACTCGCAGTTCTAGGCAAAGAACACACAAAATCCACAATGATTCGGGAAAAAGGCTCCTCAAAAGCGGGTATCGGCCTGAGAGGTGCCTTAGGGATAACCGGTTTAGCTTTCCTACCACCTGACATGTATGGTGCCTTTTACAATAGTTAACTATATCCTTCCTCATATTTGGCCAATAGAAGTCTTTCATAACCCTATCCACTGTCTTCCTTACTCCCAAATGTCCACATAGAGGTCCCTTGTGAGCTAAGTTCGAAATTTCATCCTGATACACTTTCGGAACTACCACCTGATGTACCACCGCCCAATCCTCATCGATCGGCACCGTGGTTGGCCTCTACTTCCTCATCAGGTAGTAACCCTTTGGTTCTTTATCCAGTTCTGTCTCAGAAAGAACTGACTCTCTCAATGCCACAAGCTCCTCGTCACGTCCCTGCTCTTTTATAAATTCTCTCTTTGCTAAGGGTACGTCTACCTCCTCTCCTTTACTCTCTTTCACCTCCCTATTCTCCGCTTTACCATCCCCTAACCCCTCTTGGTACAGGGTCGGTAAAAAACGTCTCAGCCAAATCAACACTGGACTCATTTAAACCGTCCTCTTTCTCAGCTGCCTTTCTCGACATGCTGCGAGTGATCACGCATGCGGGATAGATCTTAGAATCTAGGGCCGGGTCCTCAGCACTCACAGGCTTGCTTGTCAGCGTCACTGCTGAACACACGTCACCACCTGCTAAATCATTACCAAGAAGGTCGTCCACGCCGTCTCTCGGTAATTCTGACCGCACCCCTACTTCGACTGGTCCAGATAGCAGGTCACATTTTAAAGTGATCCTGTGCAAAGGTACAGCTTCTGTCCCTTTTCCTATGCCTCTTAATACCACCTCTCCAGTTTTAGGACTGAAATCTAGCACCTCCCTTAGGATCAATGACTGGTCAGCCCCAGTATCTCTCCCGATGCTCACTGGAACTGGGGTTTCTCCTTCTTTCTACCGATGTACCATGAAGAGCATTCTGACTGGCTGCATCACTGTCTCGTATGAGGGGGGTGTGGTGGGGAGGGTAGCTACTGCACTGATCAAAGTAAACTGCTGAAAGTTGTAAGATCAGTCAGCTCTGTCATGGGCATTAGCCTCTGTGGTATCCAAGACATCTTCAAGCAACGATGCCCAGAAAGGTGGTATCCATCATTGAGGACCCCCAGCACCCAGGACATGCTCTCTTCTCATTGTTATCATCAGGAAGGAGATACAGAAGCCTGAAGGCACACAATCAATGATTCAGGAACAGCTTCTTCCCCTCTGCCAACTGATTTATAAATGGACATTGAACCCATGAACACTACCTCACTACCTTTTTATTTCTGTTTCTGCACTACTTTTTAAATTTAACTATTTAATATACATCTATATACTTACTGTAATGAACATCTGTTCTTCTACATCGTGTATTGCATTGTGTTACTACTGCAAGGTTAATAAATTTCACGGCATATCTGGTGATATGAAAGCTGATTCTGATACATGAACGGTAAGAATTCATCTGGTTTTACTGAGGAAGGCCCTGTGCCCTGTGACTTGCACCTACTGCCACCCCTCAGGCTCAGACCCTAGTTTTACCTGATTTGTTCACTCAACTGAGGCATGGTGCATGAAGGCAAGCCCTCTCCCCTCCCTGTGTGAGGGTTGTTCGGTGCCTATGACACTGCTTGGCTCATGGACCATTGAACTTTGCACCATTGATCCTTCAGTGAAGACACAAATTCCATTCAGGAAAAAAGAAAGCACCTTCGAATTCCTAGACCGGCGACTGAAGTTCTCCTTGGCGACTTCCTAGCAGTGATCAAAGTTCAAAGAAAATTTATTATTAAAGTACATATGTACATATTAGAAAGTACATATTAAAGTATATGCCACCATATGCTACCCTGAGATTTATGTGTTCTTGTGGGCATTCATAGTAAGCAGAAGAAACTCAACAGAATCAAAGAAAGACCACACCCAAAAGAATGGGGAAAACACCAATGTGCAAAGGACAATAAACTGTGCAAATACAAAAACAAAAAAAAAGCAATAAGTATTGAGATCATGAGATGAAAAGCCCTTGAAAGTGAGTCCAGAGGTTGTGGGAAGAGTTCAAAGATGGGGCACGTGAACTTGAGTGAAGTTATCCCCTCTGGTTCAAGAGCCTGACAGCTGATGGATAATAATTGTTACTGAACCCAGGGGAGTGGGTCCTCAGACATGGTTGGCCCCTCCCCCCAGGGTGCCAAGGTAGCATAGCAGTTAGTGTGACACTGTAACAGCTCGGCCTTGGAGTTTGGAGTTCAAATCTGGCATCCTCTGTAAGGAGTTTGTCCTCTTTCCCATGGAATGTGTGGATTTCCTCCAGGCACTTTGGTTTCCTGCAGTCCAAAGACTTTGTAGGTTAATTTATAATTGTAAGTTGTCCTGTGATTCGGATAAAATCAGCAGATGCGGGCGGTGCACAAGGACTGAGTTTGGGCTGTGGACTTTCCTCGAAGCTGATGGAGGATGTTTTCGACATTCTGAGACGTGGTTATTATTGGCATGGACTAGTTTATATCGGTCTCCTTCAGTTTTTCTGTGCTTTCTTTCTTATTACGGATTGGCGGGTTGGGGAGGGGTTGGGTGTTTGTTATGACTGACGTTTGTTGTGTGGGAGGAGATCGGGGTTTGATGTTTCAGCTGCTGTGTCTGGGTAGGTAATCTGTTAGTTTTTGTGCGAGGGAGAGTTTGGAGGGTTACTGGTTTGATGTTTTAGCTGCTGTGTCTGGGTAGGTAATCTGTTAGTTTTGGTGTGAGGGAGAGGTTGGGGGGAGTAGGGTTTGGGTTTGTGAGTTTTGTTTCTTTTTCTTTTTCGTGCAGGGGGGGACCTCAATGATTTCCATCGATTCACTTTATTTTATGGCTATCTGGAGAAGATGAATCTCAGAGTTGTATTCTGTGTACATACTTTGATAGTAAAGTGAACCTGTGAAGGGCTGGGAGGTCCTATTCCGTGCTGTGTCTTTAAATAAATATAAAAATATTAAATAAGAGGCAGATTGGCTGTTCTTCAGCAGGCCAACTGATGTTTGCTTTGCAGGCCCGGCAGTGGTTAATTCAATAACGCACAGATGGGGCCAAAAGGATAACACAACTACAATGGGTGAGTTTTCATTTGGTTGCTTTGCCAGAGCAGTGTGTACAACTGAAATGAGGTTAGTGTGGGCCTGGTAAGTGTTTCCCTTAGAGCAGAAATGCATGTGTCACCTGCTTAGGTAGGTCATCCACCAGCTCTGGGAGTGCCTGCTGAACCAACCATAGGCCACTGAAAATGTTGAAGTGGCATTTTGGCACCCTGATGTTGGAGATCACGACCTCATGGTTTGCCTAGCAATGATGATAGCTGGTTTTGTGTACACATCAGAGACTTGTCACCTAGGAACATACCACTGCAAAATTCTCTGAATCCACTGACTGAACAAACAAACCTCTTCTAGGCCAGCGCCTTGAGAGCAAAAGCTGTAATGAAACTCCTGTCAATCCTGAATGACACACCATATTGTTTATGAACCCAACACTAAATTCCTGGCAAGTGCTTAGCAGGAGGACCGAGGAAACACTTCAAGAATATTCACAAACCTTCTTAACAAAATATACCATCTTCATCAATGGAGCCATAGAATCGGACAGCACAAAAACAGGCTCGTTGGCCTAACCTGTGCATAGCAACCAAGATTTCCATCTAACTCAGTCCCATTTACTTGTGTTTGGCCCATATCCTTCTAAAACTTTCTTATCCACATATCTCCCTTTAATTTTATTTATTGATTGAGATACAGCATGGAACAGGCCCTTCTGGTGCTTCGAGACCCACTACCCAGCAATCCATCGATTTAAAGGTAGGTTTAAAGGTCCCTCATTGAAGTTTTAAGATAATCAAGGCAGATGTGTAAAGATGTTTCAAAATCACTTTCAGTATATGATTGATGGCATCAATATTATAAAACTGTCTATTTTATTGTAATCACCACTGTTTAGTGTGGTTTGAACAGCATTGCATGCAAAGCATTGTAGCTGAAGATGCATTCAGCACACTCCAAGCTAGAGACAGATTCGTTTTTTAAATGAGTATTTGGCCTAATCTGACCAACAGAGGGTGCAACTTCTCACAAATCCAGGTTGGGAAAATCTTAGCAAGAACTGCAGTCCTTGAAGTAAATCATCAGCCTATATCCCCGTTTGGATACTTTGCATCAGAAAACTGAGCTCACATCCAGGGCTTTTATTTAGTTTTCATTCTCCATTATTATGAGCTTTCCTCTTCCATAACTCGTCAGTGGCTGCAGCTTGTCACCAAATCCCCTCGTCAGAGCGATTGGACAGTTCCATTTTTGAAGTCTGCCACTGCCTTAGCGATGGGAAATAAATTAGAAGAAAGAAGACTAAAGGAATTGAAAGTAAGTTAAAATGGTTTGAAATGAATAGAAGGCATTTGGCTGAGTCTGAATGGTTTAGCATCAGAATTCTGTGCACTGCACAATCTAGTATCAATGCAAGACCAGATATAGTTGAAAATCAGGATCTTCACATGAATAGTAGAGGCTGTGATTTTTGTTTCTGTGCTTGCTGCATCTAATGTACCAACATGTCAAAGACCCTGACTGTGGCATCCTGTATCAGACCTTTCAAAGATCTGGAAGATTTGCTTCCAGTAAGGTCCTGAGGTGGCTGAGGACCTTTGTATGTATGTGTTGGTAACTAGGCCAATTTGCCCTCATAGCCAATGGGTGTATGCCAGTGATGATTAGTATACACACATGGCCTGTTAAACTTTTCTTCTTAGCCTGCTCAAAGCCTTCTATCATAAACCGGACACTTCAAGCCAAGTCCCTTCATCAGCCACAATGAGTGTGCCCAGCTGAAACGTCAGCTGCTTATTCTGCTCCATAGAGGCTGCCTGACTTGCTGAGATCCTCCACCATTTTATGTGTGTTGCTCAAGATTTCCGGCATCTGCAGCATCTCTTGTCTTTGTTATCAACTGTGTGTGTGTGGGGGGGGATTAAAGGGAAAGCACTGGCATCCACATCCACCTGCTCCAAGCAGTTTCCTCGGAGAAAAACTGGTGGTTCACATGGATTGTATCTGTCACAACTTACAGTGATCCAGAGCAATGTTGCAAGCTTTGCCTGAGGTGTCAAACAAAAATCACAAGTCTTTAAGCAAAACTGAATGCTTCAAGAATGGTAGATCTGGAAGGAACACTTTGTTCCACTCTGAGTGCATTTGTTGTGAATATTTTTGTGGGGATCATGTAGGTGGGGAACAGCAGGCAGTGGGAAAGGCAAAGTGAGGAAGGAAAGACGGGGGGCAATAAATGTGGGAAAGAAAGAGGGAGTGGGGAGATAGAATAGAGCTTTACCGGTCACAAGATAGGCCAGTTGCTCCATTGGGCCCGTTCTGCTGTTCATGACGGTCATGGCTGTTACAGTCCCAGCCTCAGCACCACTTTCCAGCTCTCTCCCCACACTCTTGGTTCGCTTGTACTTCAAATGCCTGTTGACCTCTGCCTTGATTATGTTCAAAGACTCCACCTCTTCATCACATTGGGGTAGCAAATTCCAAAGGGTCAAGAGTCTGTGATACAATAAATTCTAATTGTACCAGGACACCAGAAGACAAGAAGGAGTAGGTCCCATTACTCGAGACGATCATGCTGATATGTTGAAATACTTCCTGCCAGATCCCCATGATGCTCAATTCTCCGGTCGTTTATCTATACTCACTTCTGATAGGCTAGCTTCCACAACCCTCCAAATTCCAAGTATTCATTACCACCTGCCAGAAGGAATTTCTACATACCTCAGTTTTAAATGACTGGTCTCATTTAAGTGTGTCCCCCTTGTTTAAGACCTGTGAAAACATATCAATATCTACACTCTCAATCCCCTTAGAATCTTATTCTGAACTCCAAAGAATCCGGACCCAACCTGTTCATCCTCTCATAATGGGACAATTCTCTCAACCCAGGAAATATCCTGGAGAACCTCCTCTGGACTGCTTCCAGTGCTATTATACTCATTGTTAAATACAGTAAAGGGTCTAAAACACTACATAATACTCCAAGTATGGCCTCACCAACATACTGTGCAATTGCAATAAAACTTACCTATTTCTAAACACCAAACTATTTACGATAAAGGCAGATATGCCAAGTACTTGTTGCACTTTCCTGCTAGTTTTTGTGAATCACACACAAAGTGCTGGAGGAACTCAACAAGTCAGGCTGCATCTATGGAGGGGAATAAACAATCGATGTTTTGGGCCGAGATCCTTCGGCAGCACTGGAAAGGAAAGGGGGCAGAAGCCAGAATAAGAATGTGGGGAGGGGGGAGGAGTAAAAGCTAGCAGGTGAGAGGACAAGGAAGTTGAGAGCATCAGAGATCACAAAGGAGGAGCAGTGAGAGGGAGGCCTCACTGAACTGCTTGCGAAGAGAGAATTTACTGTTCTTCGGGCTAGGTATACGTCGAGGAGATTTTGCAGTGGAGGAGCAAGTCATAGACAGAAGAGATTCTGCACATGCTGGAAATCTTGAGGAACACATAGAAAATGCTGGAAGATAGCAAATTAGGCAGCATCAATGGAATAGAGTAAACAATAGATGTTTTGTGATTCATACACAGGTTTGAAATGGGAGACTCCTTATCATTGTGAGGTTAAAAAAGAGTTTGGGTGCTTTATGGCTCTTTTTCGGTGAGCTGCAGTCGCCAATAGAAAGAATGGAGGTGTAAGCAGATTCAGATATTTCTGCTTCATTTCATTTTAAATATTTTTTTATTAATTATTATTGAGGATTAACAAAAAAGATACATTAAGTCAATATGTCATTATATACAATAAAGAATTAAATTAGCAAATAACTAATTTATAAAGCTGAGCAATATATCAATAATAATAAGAAAAAATAAAGTGTTAAGAATATTTTTTTTTGCAAAAAAAAGAACCCCTACTAACTAATAATAACCCTACTAACTGAAAAAAAAACAAAAAAAAAACCATTGGGAGCACAACCCCAGAGGTATACATCACACAAGCTTCCAAATAAAATATCAATCTGCCAACTCAAATCCACTTAAAGAAAAATCGGAAGGAAACCATATTAATTAAGTTAAATCAGATGTTAGTAGCGGGTGAATGAACCCCACCTTTTCTCAAAATCAAATCAAGGATCAAAAGTTCGACTTCTGATTCTCTCCAAACTAAGACATAGCATCACCTGAGAAAACCATTGTATCAAAGTAGGAGCAGAAGCATTTTTCCATTTCAAGAAAATAGTCCTTCTGGCCAATGCTGTAACAAATGCAATTACATGTTGGTCTGATGGAGAAATACCATGAATATATTGAGGATTTATACCAAATAAAACTGCCAATTTATTAGGTTGTAAATTAATTTTTAAAACTTTAGAAATTGTAGAGAAAATAGACTTCCAAAAATGTTTCAATACAGAACAGGACCAAAACATATGTGTCACATATATGTGACATATGTCAGTTTTACATCAGTCACACTGACTATCAACATTAGGAAACATTTTAGACAGTCTCTCCTTTGTCAGATAGTAACGATGTACAATTTTAAATTGAATTAAAGAGTGATTGGCACAAATCGAAGAAGTATTGACCAACTTCAAAATCTGCAACCAATCTCCTGTTATCAGGGTCATGTTAAACTCTCTCTCCCAAACTTGCTTAATCTTAAGTGAGGGATAATTGTGCTGTTGTAACAATAAATTATAAATTTTCCCAATAAAACCTTTCACAAAAGGATTCATTTTTAGAATAATATCTAACAGGTCAGAATCTTGTATATATAGAAAATTACTTAAGTATTTTTGTAAGAAGTGCCTGACCTGAAGATATTGTAGGAAATGTGAATATGAGAGAGTGTATGTAATTACTAATTTCTCAAAAGACATCAGTCGGCCATCTTGGAACAAATCCATCAAGGAATAAACCCCTTTATTCCTCCAAAGAAGAAAAGTAGAATCACTTAATGAACGTTGAAATAAACAATAATCATAAATTAAACTAAAAAGTTTAAATTTTTTAAGATTGAAAAAAATACGAAACTGGAACCAAATTTGTAATGATTGCTTAATCACAGGATATAAATTTAAATTAGTAATTTTGACCAGTTGTGCATTCAGAGAAGCTCCTAATAATGAGGTTAAGTGAAACTGTTTCACAGCATTCAATTCCAAGGCAGCCCATGGAGGTCATTCAACTTTATCAACCCAATAAAACCAAAAACACATATAACGTATATTAACTGCCCAATAATACATTCTTAAATTAGGCAAAGCAAGACCTCCTGCTTTTTTAATTTTTGTAAATGATATTTAGCAATTCTTGGTCTCTTATTATTCCAAACAAAAGATGAAATAATGGAGTCAACCTGATCAAAGAACTTCTTAGTTTTTAAAAAAATAGGGATATTCTGAAATGCATATGAAATTTTTGATGGAATCATCATTTTAACTGCATGAATCCAACCAACTAAGTGTAACTGGATTCCTTCTACAAAATAATTGCTTCAGATCATCAGCATAAAGGGAGATCTTACGAACAGTCCCATTTATAAGAATTCCATGAATATCTTTAGTTTCATGAAGTGCAATAGCCAAGGATTCCAACACCAAATTAAATAACAAAGGACTTAATGGACATCCTTGTCTTGTACCCCGTGAAAGCCGATAAAAAGATCTGCAATTATTAGTAATAACAGTAGCAATAGGGCTTTTATATATCATTCTAATCCACTTATTAAAGTTAATACCAAAGCCAAATTTCTCTAAAATGTTAAATAAATATTTCCATTCAACTCTGTCAAATGAATTACAGTTTCAGCAATAGGAGCATCAAGAGCTTGTTGATCTTCAACAGAAATTTGAGGAAAATCGATCTTTTGTAAAAAGGCTTTCATTTTAGAAGAATCAGCTGGAAACTGAGATTTATAAAGTTCCATATAAAAGTCTTGAAAATTTTTATTGATATCTTCAAAATTGCATGCTAAACTACCATCTCCCTTATGAATTTTTAAAATTTGTCTTTTAGCTCTAGCAACTTTTAATTGAGATGCTAATAGCTTATTATTTTTAACTCCAAACACATAAAATTGACTTTTCAATTTAAGCAAATCATTTTCAATAGGATAAGTTAATAATACATTATATTGTGATTGGAGTTCAACTATTTGTTTAAATAAATCAATATTAGAAGAGATTGCATAAATATTATGCAAGTCTTTAATTTGTTTAGAAATCTTTTCTAACTCTGCTTATGTCTGTTTCTTAAGCTTAGCTGAATAGGAAATTATCTGACTGTGCAAATATGCTTTAAATGTGTCCCATATAATCAGTTTCAATACATCTCCCGTGTTGTTAAAAAGAAAAAAAATCATTTATATGAGTCTCAATAAATTTGACAAAGTGTGGACTTTGTAATAAATGGTCTGGAAAATGCCAGGGCAAATTTGCAATAACGACATCATTCAATTCAAAAGCTAAAGTTAAAAGTGCATGATCCGAAAGAGCTATAGCATCATATTCACATTTCTGGACTTTGGCCAAAAGTCGATGATCAACTATAAAGTAATCGATTCTTGAATATTTTTTGTGAACGTGTGCAAAAAAGAATAATCTCTATCATTAGGATGTAAATGTCTGCAAATTTCAACCAGGCCAAGATCAATTAGAAAATAGTTAATAAGTGATGCAGAACAACTCGGAAGCCACTGATTGGTTGAAATCTTGTCAATCAAAGGATTTAAACAAGTTAAAAATCATCACCCATTAACAACATATAATTATTTAAGTCCAGCAATAAAGCAAATACATTTTTAAAAAAGGATCATCTATAGTAGTTCCATATAGGTTAACCAGAACAATTTTTCTATTACAAATTGTTCCTTTACAATTAAAAATCTACCATTAATATCTGACACAATATCTTCTTGGATAAAAGAAATATTAGATTTAATAAAAATAGATACTCCCTTTGTTTTATTTTGGCAAGTAGCGTGAAATTGAAGGCCCTTTAACATTTTAAAAAATCTATTTTGATTGCCCATTTTGATATGTGTTCCTTGAACAAAAATTATATTGGGTTGGAATCGATTAATAATTTTAAAAGTCTTTTTTCTCTTAATAGGATGATTCCAACCATGTATGTTCCAACTTATAACATTTATCTGTTTAATTGCCATCAAAATTTTTTAAATTTTACTTAATATATAAATAAACGCATACCAGTGCAGGTTAACCAAAACCGGCAGTGATAAGTACAACCATACACAAAATATGCATGCTCCGGAGCTCCGTAATGGGAAAAAAATACCAAAAAAGAAACTAAAATTAATCTTATGATTAATCCTATTTATGCTTCAAAGTACATTTATTATCGAAGAATGTACAAATTATACATCCTTGAGCTTTGTCTACTTACAGGCAGCTGCGAAACTGAAAACTCAAAAAACCCCAATAAAAAAAATAAAGATCACTCCCCAATTCGCAAAGAAAGAGGAAAGAAAAACACAAATCATGCAAACAAATGAACTGAGCAACAGCATTCCGAACCAAATTGAGTCCTCAGATCCAAATCCCTAGAGCAGCCCAAAGTAGGCCCAAGGCTTCGGTATCAGTTCATCATGTTAGTGGGGCAACTAGCCGCAAAGCACAGCAGCCAGGGGGCAGTCTCACAGCTTCAGCGTCATGGAAAGAGCGAGTGAAATCAACCCAACTCATGAAACCCCGTCTTCCCAGTTTATCTGGGCCGATATTAAAATTGTCCAAACAGCAGCTTGTACCTTGCATTAGGACCTGGGCTCTGCTATGGCAAATCACTCTGGGCCGCCAAGCCACAACAATTCACTTTGGGCCTAGATTTCGCTGTCGAAGAAGCCATTCTCAACCTCACCAAATCGACTCGGCATTTAGAGCCATTGAAGCTTGCACCTGGGTTTGTTGGACGGGCATCAGAACTCCTCTGCCTCTGATTTGCTCACTCCAGCTTCACCTGCATTGACTTTGCAGCACACCAGTGTTGATCATCTCTCAAATTTGCTTCACCTTCACTCGCCTCATTATTGTTTGTGGTGATAGTTTACCACAATTTACTTTTTTCAAAAGTGTTATAAGTAATGTTTATAGTCGAATTTCTTGCCTTTCAAATGACCAGTGCGTTGTTGCATGCCTTCAGTAGCTCCATCTTAAACCCGAGTGGGTCAGCGTTAGAGTAGTCAGGCTTTGGCTCAACAGGTTTGGGCAGGCACAGAGACAGAGGATCTAAGTAAGATTCTAGCATGTTTTTATTTCTGTTAGTATGAGTAAAGAGGGGATGAAGGTATCTAGCTGAGGCTGAATACCTCACAGCTAGTGTGCTGAGAATGGGTCCGGAACGATGTTATGTTCTTTGTGTGATTGTTTATTAATTTCAACAGATGCTGCCTGACCAGCTGAGTTTCTCCAGCATTTTGTGTGTATTACTAGTACTGAGCTAGTCTTCTACAATGGCAGATGCACTGTTACTGCTTCAATATATGCTAAAGGGAGCTGTGTGACACGTCTGTAATTGGACAGTGGAAATTTAGATGTATGCTTGAGTTTATTGTCCTTATCATGTCATGGACTATGAAGAGCAAGGCAATTGTATAAAGGAATCTCCAGAAAGGAAAGAAAAACATGAACGATTTTTGCCCCATGTTTAGGACCACTCCAACCAATATGGAGGGGGGGGGGAGGAGGGGGAGGAGAAGAGAGAGAGAGAGAGAGAGAGAGAGAGAGAGAGAGAGAGAGAGAGAGAGAGAGAGAGAGGAAAAAAGACTCTATGGGGATTGGATGCCACACACAGAAAGTGCTGGGGGCTTGATTGGTGAGGTAAACCTTTGGGGCACATTAGTGAGTATCTAAGGGAAAATAGGCTATATACTATGCTATGCTAATCATCTGGCAATTTTTGCTTTCAGTGAAGTATAATTATCAGTAGCATTACAGATTTATGTTCAAATAATTTTGGATTTAGATGAGAAGGGAGTAACTGCTACAGATGGGATATTAAAATTTTTACAATCAATTGGACAAAGTTATAGAAGTTGCTTCTCTGTTATGGAAGAGATTTAAAAAATCTATAATAAGCATTATGTAAGCCTTGTTTTAAGTAGGCACCAAGTGGTTGATTCATGTGTTGATTTGGAAATTCAGCCAGAATTCTAAATATTGAATGCAAGTATTTCAAATCACTATCTTTATTTATGTGCCATCATTTCTTCCTGCACTGTGTGTAGTTAAAAAAAGTTGGAGGATCAAGAAGGATATCACCAGATAGAAGGTGCAGAATATATGAAGAAAGAGGATAAACGATCAGGGCCAAGGGGAGTATTAGCATGCTCTCATGGGAAGACAATGGAGCTACTAGGCAGGTGGTCTTACATCGACAGTTAAGAAATAAAATCTTTAAGGAGATCCACATCTATCTGTGAAACAGCTGGTATGAACCAGCAGTTGGAAGTGCATAATGATCTGGAGGAGCTGTGGAAACTACAGCTGCAGATCAGACTTCAAATCCAATAACTCTTCCACTGTGTATCTGAGACCCAGCTGCTTTACTCTAGTCCAGGAATACATAACCTAGGCTTGCATCGGGGGCCAGAAGGAGCCAGAGATCTGGGGATCATGTCAAGTCCAGTTCTATATTAATCCATATCCTCATTTAAACTGCGGTGTCCGTATGAGTACCAAGCTGTCATCATGCATTCAGTTTACTTCATCAGATATGAATGCTCCAACAAGAGTGGGCCAGTCAAGTGCTTGACCCTTACATCATCTGTTTTACACCTAGGGTGCTTTTATGAACTCATTGAATCAGAGACCCAAGACATATTGTCTCTGTCTGTGAGGAATTCAGCCTCCGGTAGATACCTCCATTCCCTCTTTAGCCCATATCATCATTTAAAATCCCACTAGTTTGACTTTCTTGGGTGTTGTCAGCCATGTTACTAAGAATTTAATGTTGATGTGCTTGAGGCAATGAGGGTAATTCCTATCCATGTCCACTGGGCGGGGGAGGGGGAGAGGGTGGGTTGAAATGGTCTTGAGAATTATGTCATGTTCCAAAAATCATTCTGCAAAAGTCACATCTATTTAGCACAATGCAAGTAATAAATTAAAAGTAAACGTAACTGATGATTAATTGACATTGGAGATCTAGAAAGAACATGACAGGATTCCCATAGAGTTTTTTTGCCTTTTGGCTCCTGTTGGTCTAATTTCCACAGATCCATCTTTGATTCCGTCCTCATATAATGGTCTATAGATGCTATTTTTCAGTGTACTTCTGGTGTTACTATTCATGAAGGCACAAGATAAAGAATGCAATAAATCTATTGTCTGAAAATTACACACTTCAGAGCAAATTTCCCATTTAACGCTGAAGCAGGCAGAATATATTATTGTTCCTCAATTTAGAAAAAAATCATTGTTTCTTTCAAGCATCAATTTTTCCCTTGATGGAAAGACGTAGTTCACAAAGAGCACTCAGATATTCCTCATTATCATGGTCATACTCCAAGGCCTTCTCAAAATATTCAATCGCTTGAGCCCTGTTCCCATTCAGCTGATACAGTAACCCTTTGATTCCAAGGGCCTTACTATTAGTTGGCTCCTTGCAAAGTTGCCTGTCTGCCCACCTCTCCAAATTCATATGACATAGCTTGCGTTCCTTCGTGTCATTTTCAATTTCCAGTCCTTTCAGGAATGGTCTGATGGCATCAGATTCAGATTTTCTGCAGTGCAGTTCAAATTTCCCAGCATATAAACATATCTTCTGCATATTTTCTGGATGAATATTTTCTAGTTTCTGGAGATCACTGTAGATCTTCTTTGCCTTAGAATATTCATCCATTTTTGCACAGGTGTCTGCTAAATCCAGTTGTGACTTAATACTTGACCTTGGACGGTGTTCAGATGCCTTTGCAAAGTGATATTTGCATTGACTAAGCAACTCAGTTTTTTGTTGAAATTCTGGAGTTTGGGGATCATCACATAATGGATTGCTGAGCAGTTCAAGCAATTTGGTTTTGTAACACGTACCTAGTTGGTCATGCAAGATGCTAGCATGTGGAGAGATTCCTAAAGCTTTCTTCAACAACTCAATTGCTTTTTCCACAGCTTGCTCTTTTCGGTAAAATTTTGCAGCATATCGAAGAACTTTTGGAAAATCAGTTGTTTTCTGCAATGCTTGTTCAACTAATTTATTGGCTTCAACTTTTTGCTTGAACTCTTGCAGTTTTAGCGCCAACAGAACCATAGCCACGGAGTTATCTGGATCAAATTCCAGTACACGACGCAAATGCAGTACAGACCGTCTCCGTTCACGATTCTCTTTGGTTCCAGAAATTGCTTCCAACTGAAACAGTACAGTGGCATATCCCATGCTCCATTGCTCATTATCAGGATCTTCTTCCAGACCCTTCCGAAAACATTCCTTTGCCTCCTCATAGTATTCAGCAGCAGACCTCAGCAATGACCATCCCTTCTCCCCGTACACCTCGGGTATCATTGCTGAGTAGGGAGGGCCATCACTGAGCGGTTTACAGATCATCTCCAGCTTGTCGAGATAGGACTGGGCCTCTGTCAGATGTCCCATGTGGTAATGCACCCAGGCAAAGTTTCCATAGGTGATGATGCTTCTTCTTTCAAAATCAACTTTGTAGTTCTCTCTCAGAATCTTCTCAGCTTCCCCCAAGTTATGAATCGCTTCTATATAGTTACCTTGCAAGCCATTCACAAAAGCAAGTTGGTTGTAGGACCTGACTTGGTAAGAAATCATACCTTTTTTACGAGCTAATCGAATTAAAAGCTCTTTTTCACGAGGATAATGAAGGCGAACAATCACCGCTCGTGGTTTATCAGTCGTAGACGAAAACCTCGCAACTCTGTGAGCACGGTCAATAACAGGTTTAGTTTGCAAACCTTCATCACCGAAAATTTCCCACAGTAATTTAGAGAAAAATTCAGTTAAATCACCGGACTCAACTCTTTCGGGAAACCCGATAATTCGCAAATTCTGTCTGCGAGAACGATTTTCGAGATCAGTAATTTTAAACTTGTACTGATCTACAGTTTTAAGAGTCGACTGTACCTTCTTATCCAACACTTCAATTGTACGTACTTTTTCAACAATTAATTTTTCAAGAGTCTCCAACTTATCTTCATGCTGCTGAATATCCGATGCCTGCGACTGAAGCTTAGTATCAAGCGATCTAACAACTCCTTCAAGTTCAGACATTTTCGTGGTAAGCTTGTTTTCCAAACTTGCCATTTTACTTTCCAAACTTGCCATTTTACTTTCCATCTTGCTTTCCAAACTTGCAAGTTTAGTGTCCAGAAGATTAGACGATTTCTTACTTGTAGCCATTTTAAGTTCGACAAAGTTAGATCAAATATAGTTTTAGGGAAAAAAAAGTCAATCGAAAATATCAACTCATTTGATTAAATTTGAAAAGATTTGATTAAAGGGTGATTATAGTTAAAAAAGTGAAGAGCGCCTAAAAGGCAGATGTTTACGTAGCCATCTTGAAAATCCACCAGCTTTTAATTCGATTAGCTCGTAAAAAAGGTATGATTTCCTACAATAACTTCAAATTTCGAATTGTTGAGGATTATTCTTATGAGGTTATGAGAGCCAGAATCGCTTTTAAACCAGTGATGGCAGAGATTTACTCGATTGGACTTAAACAAGCTTTAATGTATCCAGCGAAGCTTAGAATTACGCTGAACGACAACAGTCAGCAAATTTTTAACACTCCGGAAGAAGCGAAGAAATTTGCTGAAGAATTTCGATCTTCTACTGCAACTTGAACTATGTGTTATGTGGAAGATTTTTCGGAGAGAGGATATCTTTCTATTTTAAGTTTTAACCTATGAAGCTGGGTTATAACTTCTTATTTTGATCTACGGGTCTGGTTTTTTTTACTATCATCATTGTTTATAGATGTTCCTTTTAATTTTTATAATATCTTCTTTTTTTTTCTTTCTGTTTTGGTTATATACGTCTATATTTTGCAATAATGATTTACTTTTTTTTAAGATGTCGTTTCTTTTTCCCGTAAGATTCTGTTTTTTGTAAGCATTTATTTGTTTGCCTGTACTCAGAAATGGGACGAATGTTTTGGATTTTTGGTCTTTTTTTTAATATATATTGCACTGTTTATTACATCCCTTTTTTTTAATCTTATTTTGTCTTTTAACAGATTGCTGAACTCACATTTGTATTTAGTAATATGGCTTTTTCAAAATGGCGTTTCTTCTTCCCATAAGTCTTTGCTTTTGAAACGTCATCTTGTATTTGAACACGGGATTTTTTTTAAAGGTATATTACACTTTCAAATTTTGATGTTTATACTTTTTTTATTAATGATTGTTTGTTTTATTATATTAGTTTTTTTTATTCTGATTGATATATATTTTCTTTTTGCAACTCTATATCTTAATCTGGGTGTTATATAGTTTTCTTTTAATCTTGTTATAGAGCTGCCATCTTGAAATGGGGGTAATGTTAGTATTAGATTATGCGCTTGCCGCTTGGCTTTTTTTCGAAGGGTGGGGGGAGGGGGTAGGGATCTTTTTTCACGCTTTTGCTCTTTATTTTTTTGCTTTTAGTTTATGGGCTGACTTTAAATTATTAATATTGTTGAGGTGTCATGTTCTCCGGTTGCTCCTGAATCAATTTTCCTCCTTCCTGAATTGTGGGTTATGTGTCTTTTTAACCTTTTATGATACACACAACTAATATTAGTATGATGGATAAATCTGTTAACTTTATCTCCTGGAATACTAATGGTTTAAATCATCCGATTAAACGTAAAAAAGTATTTAAAGTATTCCATAGACTGAACGCTAATGTTATCTTTGCACAGGAGACCCATATCAGGAGGGAGGATAATCAACGTTTTTTTAGGTTCTGGAAGGGTCAACAATTTCACTCGAATTGTACCGCTAAAATTAGGGGTGTGTCTATTTTTATAGACCCCTCAATATCGTTTACACATCATGAAATTATTTCTGACCCACAGGGTAGATTTTTGTTGATAACTGGCTTACTTTTTAATCGGAAAGTTGTTCTAGTTAATATTTATGCTCCAAACTTTGACTGCCCTGAATTTTATAAAAGTTTATTTACTTCCCTTCCTAATCTAAATGAATATATGTTGATAATGGGTGGAGATTTTAATTGTTGTTTGAATCCTTCGATGGATAGATCTAAACCTATTCGTACTCTTCCGAACAGATCAGCCCTACTTATTAATTCGTTTATGGTTGATTCGGGAATTACAGAAATATGGCGGTTTTTGAACCCTAAAGATAAAGAATTTTCATTTTTTTCACATGTATATCATAGCTATTCTAGAATTGATTATTTTCTTATTGATCATCGGTTATTAACGGATGTTATTGATTGTAAATATGATTCTATTACTATTTCTGATCATGCACCTTTGAAGTTATCTATTAAGATTTCGGACTATTCCAATAATATCAGATCTTGGAGGCTTAACGCTACTTTGCTTCAAGACCCAGAATTTATCACCTACATAAAACAGCAAATTGACTTGTTTTTCTCAACAAACTATACTGAAGAAATCGACAGAGGAATACTTTGGGACTCTTTTAAGGCTTTTATCCGTGGACAAATTATCTCATATTCTGTTGGTAAAAGAAAACAAAGATATTTAGATATTGCTTTATTAGTGGATAAAATCAAGGAAATTGATAAGATTTATTCCGTGACTCCTACCAAAGAACTTTATAAGAAGAGAGTTGAGCTTCAAATGGAACATAGTTTACTATTATCTTCTTCAATTGAAAATCAATTAATTAGGACCAGGGCTCAATTCTATATTCACAGTGATCGAACTGGCAAACTGTTAGCTAATCAATTAAAAGCTATTTCGACTAAGCGACAAATTATTAAAATTCGCAAACAAGACGGTAATTTAACTACTGATCATAAAGAAATTAATAATACTTTTCAAGATTTTTATAGATCTTTATATCAATCAGAATTTGATGGTGACCAGTCCATGATAGATAATTTTTTTAACAATTTGTATATTCCTAAACTGATTGATGAAGACCATAGCCTGTTAGATGCTCCTATCTCTATGGTGGAAATAGGAGAGGCTATCTCATCAATGAATTCAGGGAAAGCTCCTGGTCCTGATGGTTATATAGTAGAATTTTTTAAAACTTTTTCTTCTTTGCTCTCTCCTTGGTTATGTGAAATTTTTAATGATGCGTTTGCTAAGAAGAGATTACCTCAATCTTTTTATGAAGCTAATATCTCTCTAATTCTTAAAAAAGATAAAGATCCTACTTTATGTACATCTTATCACCCTATATCACTATTAAATGTAGATTCTAAGATTCTTACAAAAATTTTAGCCATTAGATTAGAAAAAGTACTATCACAGATTATTTCAGAAGATCAAACTGGTTTTATGAGGAATCGGTATTCCTTTTTTAATGTTAGAAAATTGGTTAATATAATTCATACTTCACCACCCACAATCCCAGAATGTGTTATTTCATTAGATGCTGAAAAAGCTTTTGATAGAGTTGAATGGATATATTCATTTAATACATTGAGAAATTTTAATTTTAGTCCTAACTTTATATCATGGATTAAATTAATATATCATAAACCTGTTGCTTCTGTTCTTACAAATAACTATAGATCCTCTTTTTTTCAATTATCTCGTGGTACGAGGCAAGGCTGTCCCTTAAGTCCTTTATTATTTAATATTGCCTTAGAACCTTTAGCTATTGCTATTCGTGAATCTCCTAATATTTTTGGTATTACCCGTAATGAGGTTATACAAATTATCACTTTATGCTGATGATTTGCTGTTATATATTTCTGACCCTGATAGGTCTATTCCCGCTATTTTATCCTTGTTGGTTCAATTTGGTATTTTTTCTGGTTATAAACTAAATTTAGATAAGAGTGAATTATTTCCTTTAAATGCACAAACTTTATTGAGTGATAGGATACCATTTAAAGTTGTTACTGATAACTTTACCTATTTAGGTATAAAAATTACCAAGAAATATGAAGATTTATTTAGACTGAATTTTTTACCTATGCTTCATCAAATTCATTAACTTACTACAAGATGGTCTCCTTTATTTTTATCATTAATTGGTCGGATTAATGCTATTAAAATGATGATTTTACCAAAATTTTTATACTTATTTCAAGCCTTACCAATTTTTAATTCTAAATCTTTTTTTGATAACATTGATTCAAAAATTTCCTCATTTGTGTGGCAAAATAAAAACCCTAGGTTAAGTAAAAAGCAATTAAAAAATCTAAAAAAGATGGTGGTTTAGCTTTACCTAACTTTAGATTTTATTATTGGGCAAATAATATTCATAATTTAATGTATTGGAAACTAGATTTGGATTCACCATTGTGCCCACAGTGGGTAAATTTGGAATGTAATGAGGTAAAGGGATATTCTCTATTCTCTGTTCTTGGTTCTTGTCTTCCGGCTGATTTAGTTAAATTTAATAAACAAATATCTAATCCTGTTATTAAACATACATTACGAATTTGGTTTCAATTTCGTAAGTTTTTTACTTTGAAAAACTTTGTTCTTGATAGCCCTATCTTACTTAATTTCTTTTTCAAACCCTCTTGGACAGATCAAGCTTTTAACATATGGAAAAGGAAAGGTATAAAATGTTTTCATGATCTTTTCTTTGAAGATACTTTGATGTCATTTGACCAACTTTCCAACAAATTTGAATTACCTAAATCTAATTTTTTCAGATATTTACAAATTAGAAATTTCTTACATAAAGTTTTACCATCTTTTTCTAATTCAACTTTAGTGGATTTTACAGATTTGATTTTTACCTTAAACCCTTGTCAGAAGGGATTAGTAGCTTTTATTTATAATATGATTATGAAGATACAACCAGAAATATCAGTTAGAATTAAACAAGAATGGGAAAAAGAACTTCGATATAATATATCAACAGATAAATGGGAAAAAATTTTGCAAATGGTTAATTCCTCTTCTATATGTGCTAAACATGCTTTAATACAATTTAAAATTGTACATAGAGCTCATATGTCTAAAGATAAACTTGCTCGATTCTATTCTCATATTAACCCTCAATGTGACAGATGTCATTCAGATGTGGCTTCATTGACCCACATGTTTTGGTCATGTCCCACTTTACATAACTATTGGAAGGACATATTTACTACCATTTCCTCAATTTGGAATATAGATTTACAAGCTCATTTTATTACTGCAATTTTTGGCATACCAAATGAAGATGGTAATCAGTTTTCCCCTTCAATCAGACGAATGATTGCTTTTGTAACATTAATGGCCAGAAGGTCTATATTACAAAATTGGAAAGAAGTAAATCCTCCTACCACGTTTCAGTGGCTTTCTCAAACTATTTCTTATCTGAGCCTGGAAAAAATTAGAAGCACTATTTTTGACTCATCAATTAAATTTGAAGAAACTTGGAGACCGTTTATTCGACATTTTCATATGAATTAATTTGGCCTTTTCCAGACCTTCTTTCTACTTATTCATGTTCAGGTATGGAGTTCTGGAGTTTTTTTGACACTATCATATACTTGTAAGCTATTACTATTGCCCATGTTAGTTTAGTTTAGTGTTTTATTTTTCTTAATATATACTTTTTTCACATATTTTCAAATTTTTTCTTCTTTTAATGGTTATTTTTGTTTTTTTTCATATATAATCATATGGACTTGATTGATTAAGGTATTTTTTTCTGCTGATGTTTAATAGGATATTGTTATCTTATTATCAACGTGACTTCAAGTCTATTGTATTCATAATTTACTCATTATTATGTTACATTTTTTTATATGTATATATGAAAATCAATAAAAAAATTGAAAAAGAAAGAAAGAAAGAAAAGACTTGGTAACTCAAATGCAAACTTGTGGCATTTTGCAATCTGTATGTTATATCATCCAAGTCAAGCATTTCCTTCTGGGGGCTCCACGCGAAGTGACACTGAAGTTGATTGAGCTTCTCTTTCAATAAATCCCCTTGTGTGTTGCTGCAAGAGAACAAAATTCATGAAAGTTTTTCTCAGAAAAACTGAAGAAGGTTCACCCTCAAATGTAGTTTCTTAAGGCAGACAAAACCTAGAAAAACATCAGATCACACAACTTCTGAGTTGGATAAAATTATTAATGTTTCACATCAGTAACCAGTTATCAAGAATTGGTTCATGTACTGAGGGTGGGAATTTGCATTTGAAGCAGCCCAGACAGCAGATCCTATTGCTGCACTGCACTGTGTTTGCGGTTAGTGATATTTCAGGTGGTTTTTGGTCTCCCACTATATAGGCTTAAAGGTCTTTGCATCAAGCCTATGCTAGAGTCAGGAGCCAAGTGGATGTATCTTTCCCTAAGCAGCCAGCAATGGTTTGACATGGTTCAGGATGGTAAATGGATCAGCCAAGATAAAGCTCTCCTGTGCAGTGTGCCAAGTACTGGCATTGATAGTTGAGAATTCTTGGACATGCCCACTAATTGGTTATGTTCATCAATCCCCCCCATTCAACTGCCTGAGGTCCAGTTATCTGGTCATATGGATGCTGTCAGTCTTAGCAGATGGAAAATGAGACATCTCTTTTGTAGCCCAAGTGGCAGAGCTTGGTGAAGCTTTAAGCCACTGCCATCGTTACTCAGGCAAGCACTGACTGGAGGCAAATTGTTAGATAAGACCTCCAAATCAGAGCTCTTTACCGTGTTACGTACCCCGTGGGTATCTTGTGACTGTCACATGACCATGATGCAATTGAGTCTCTGCTGAGCATGATGTAATAGTCTTGTGATTGTGGAGTGATGTAATTTTCCCGCCAGTGAGAGGTCATGTGATGGCCTGTTTCAATGGGTATAAAAGGAGAAAGACTTGCTGTGACGCAGGTCAGTGCATGGTTTAACTCCTCAGTGACTGTGCTATGCGGCCTATTCGTCTCATGACACAGTTTTGTTTTAAAGTGGAGTTTTATTTTCTGTCTTAAGTCTCAAAGGTTATTGCCGGCAGTCTCGCCAAATGCTGCCGGTTTAGTGCAGTCAGAGACTGAAGATTTATGGAAGTACGGAGACCCGAAGGATCGAGTAAAGTTGGTGTCGTCTTCAGTAGTCCAGGATCGACCTTATTGAATGCTCATTCAGAAAGTATTAATAACCTGCATCCGAGATGGCTCCTGCATTTTGAAAGCAGAAAGAGCCAGACGCAGCGTTTCGCCAAGGAAAGGTCAGTGCCCTTAAGCTGTTTTATTTCCTTCCTCGTAAATCCTTCCAGCAAGGCATATTTTGGCTGGGATCAGCAGTAGTGTGACGTCGTTGAGGAATTTGTTACTTCAGGAAAGTCTCCCCTTACAGACTGTGTAAATCATTTGGACTTTTGCATTTATCGCTTTAAGAACTGTTGGAGCTGCCGTATAGCAGTTAACTTCAGGTTAAGTTGGTCGTTTGTTTACTTTTGGTTTTTTATTGAGCAGTGTTTAATAAATGTTTTATTTGTTTATAAAAAACCTGCCTCAATTCTACATTCATTGTTGCCGTATCATAACAATCGCAATTCCTTCACCCAACTCCATGCTTCACTGATCAAAGAAGCTACAGACAATTAACGCTGTCTTTATAGAGCACAGCTGCTGAACACCACCTTCAACAGGCCTGGTTAGCATTTTCGTAAGTGAATTGCAGAAGTCCTTATCACTCCACATGTTTGAAAGTCATCTCAAATTGCCTGATGAACCCATTTATAGTATTTGTTTCACATGCACAATCCTAGAGGAACTCAGCAGGTCAGGCAACATCTATTGAGAAGGATAAACAAACAGTTGACGTTTTGGTCTGAGACCCGTCATAGACGCTGCCTGACCTGCGCAGCTCCTCCAATATTGTTTATTACTCTGGATTTTCAGCATCTGCAGAATCTCATGTTCAATATTTGCCTCAGCAGCATTTGTGTGAAAAAACCCATTATATTTCTCTTTGCATCCAAAGTCTTTTCTGAAGCATTGACAGCATTAATATCTCAGAGAAAGGAAGGGCCCTCAATTTATTGGATCCATCCTTTGCCATGTGATGCACCATCAATAACTCACACTGAGACGTAAGGCGAGATATCAGCTTTTATTGACTGGAAGAAGGAACCAGGAGTGAGTGTCCATCATACTATGACCTGGAGACTGAGGCCGAGCGTCAGGCCTCAGATCGCCTTTATACAGGGGCCTGTGGGAGGAGCCACAGGAGCAGTCAGCAGGGGGCATGTCCAGACAGGCACATAGTTCACCACAAATTTGCATCCAAAGTCTTTTCTGAAGCATTGACTGCATTAATATCTCAGAGAAAGGAAGGGCCCTCAATTTATTGGATCCATCCTTTGCCATGTTTACTATCCTTCTGAGCAGGAAGGATGAACACCTTGAATACTGAAGGCAGGAAGCTCCGCTGAGGGTGGTAACCAATGTTGTGCCCAATAAAATGAACTGAACATGTTCAGTGGGCTCAAAGGTCAAAACTGGGCACTGGAACTTCAGATGCAATTTCAAACAATCGAAACGTAGGAAACTAAGAGGTGATCTTATAGAGGGGTATCAGATTATGAGGGACATTGATAGGGTGAATGTATGCAAGTCTTTTCCCCAGGTACAGGGAATCAAGAATTTGAAGGCACAGATTTAAGCTGAGAGAAGTAAAATTTAACATGAACTTGCAGGAAAACACTTTTTTTCTCTCAAAAAGATGTTATGTGTGTGGAATAAGCTACTAGAAGTTGTGGTTAAGGCAGGTCCAATCACAACTCTTAGAAGACAGTTAGGTACATGGATTGGAAGGGTTCAGAAGGTTATGGGCCAAACATTAGGACATCTTGGTTGGCATGGGCCAGTTGAACTGAAGGGCTTTTATCCATGCTGTCTGGCTCTGTGACACAAGATTCCTCCTGCGATTTGGCTCAAATCATCTACATGGACATTAAAAATATTCAGGCATGTTTTTGTACTCATTTCAAGCTACTGCATTATTCCCCTATTCTCCTACTCAGTAAGGTGACCAGGATGGTCAGTGCTATTAGTTGAAATATCACTAAACCCTTTTGAAAAAAAAATCCTAACCGAGGGATGTACTCCACAGTATACGTGGCCTCCAGCATTCAGATTGTTTTGAGAGCATAAAAAAAAAACAGATGGTTGGAAGAATTCAGCAGGTCAAACATCATTTGCGGAGGCAAAGGGATTGTCGACATTTTGCTTCAAGAACCTGACTGAGAGCTGGATGTGTAGAGGGAAGGTGGCGAGACATTTAGTGAGATATCTGGCGCTAGGTACTGTTGGAACCTGACACCTCTGTGACACAAAGGTTCCTCAGAAATCAAGAGGAGGCATAAAACTTATTGCTTATAACTGTTTTATTAAATGTTACAAGACTGAAAAGCAAGCAAGAAAGAGGAGCCGGGAAAACACTGAAAAGAAAAAAATCATTTGTTATCACCTCAAACTCAGACTAGAGATAACAATTAACCTATAAAATAGTTATATTCAAATGATGTGACAACTGCTATTGAAAACTGAGAAGCTTCTAAAAAATACAGATACAATTGTACCACAATTACTGGAAAATCTACTGAACAATTACATGTATATGCTGTAAGTGATTATATAAAAATACAATGACAAATTAATGAAATAACAATTCAGTACTTTAATCCAACATTCCCCACCCTCCCAATTCTAAATCATATGTTCAGAATTAGATCTGAAACTCAGAGGCAGAAAAACTCGTGGGACCTTTGTTAAGTATAAAGTAACCAAAAATTCACCCCGAGCTATGGAAGCATCAATAGTATGTACTTATAAAATATGCTGTTGCCATGGGGAGGGTTCAGACTAATTTGGCAGGGGGATGGGAACCAGAGTGATAGGGCTGAAGACAGGGCGATTGGTATACAATTAGGTGCAGTGTGTAGCGGGAGTGTGAGGAAAGATGGGCAGATGATATGGCAAACTTGCAGTCAGTGGGATGAAGTGAAATGAAACATGGGGGCAAATTTGAAAAGGGAGATGAGTACAGGACTGAAAGTGCTGTATTTGAATGCATGCAGTATAACGTAGATGATCTCCTAGTGCAGTTTTAGATTGGTAGGTATGACGATGTGGGCATCACTGGGATTGTGGCTAAAAGAAAACCATAGTTGGGAGGTGAACATTCAAAGACACACATTGCATTGAAAGGACAGATAGGTAGGCAGAGGGGGTGGGATGGCACTGTTGGTAAAAAAAAAGCTTAAGGTAAATCCTTAGAAAGAGGTAACACAGGATCGGAAGATGTAGACTCCTTGTGGGTAGTTATTAAGCTGCAAGGGAGTTATATACAGGCCTCCAAACAGTAGCCAGGATGTACTGTTTTCAATGGGAAATAGAAAAAGCATGTAATAAGGGCAATGTTACACTGGTCATAGGGAATTTTAATATGCATGTAGATTAGGAAAATCAGTTTGGTGCTGGATCCCAAGAGAGGGAATGTCTAAGAAATTCTTAGACATTCTTAGACGTTCTAAGACATTCTTAGAATGTCTACGAAATGGCTTTTTAGAACAGCTTGTGGTTGAGCCCAGTAGGGGAAAAGCAACATTGGATTGGTGTTGTATAATGAACCAGATTTGAGGAGGCCAAGTCATTGAGTATATTTACAGTGGAAATTGATGGGTTCTTGGTTACTCAGGGCATCAGAGGTTACAGGGAAATGGCGCTGAGAGGGGTAACAAATCAGCCATGATGGAATGGTGGAAAAAAACTAGATGGCCTTTATTCTGAATCATAGGAAGGGCGTTGGCCATGGTTTGCTCTCTTCATGGCATGTGGTCAGTTGTTGCTTGATGATTTGATTCACCCTTTCAACTTGTCTAGATGACTTTGGATGATTTTGGATAATGGAAAGACCACTCAATGTTCATCAGCCAATGTAATTCCCTGCCAGATACTTCCAGCGAAGTGTCTCTTGGACCCTTGGTCTGAATCAACGTGACATGGCAACCTCCATCTAAGAATGTAGTTCTTTTTCAGTCCTTGAGGAGAAGGGCCACCAGCCCTCGTCCGTACTGGTCCCCAGGCCTGACATCTGACCTTGGGTGTTTTGTGTCCATATCATTGGTTTTCAAATGGGAAGCAGAGGTTCAGATTCAGCCTGACATCTATTATTGGTTTTTGACAATACACGGTAACCAGTTAAACCACTAACTTGTACGTCTTTGGACTGTGGGAGGAAATGCTTAAGTCTGAACTCCAACGCCCTGCATTGCAATAGCATCACGCCAAATGCTATACTATCCTGGCGCCCTGTGGTTACAGACCATGTCCTTGGCAGGTAACCTTTCTGCCTGAGATTGATAACGTGTGTCCACTCTTTGGCTGTTGCATTGCCTTTGAAGCATTCTTTGGTGCTGTCAGCAGACTGGATAGGTATTATAAAGAATTTACTGGTGTTTCTTTCACGTAATCTACTCAGATCCAATCTTTGCCATGAAACTTTTATGCAAGATATGTCCATCTGAAAATGGTCTTCATCATTCTTCAGAATCTACTTGCCTTCAGTCAGATTTGTGTTACAAACTGAAATGCAGAATACACCTCAGGATTAGCAAGTAAAAGAGATTATCCTACAGTAGAAATGTGCAAAGGTTCTTCCACATGTTTCTGCATTCGGCTCCATTTCAAATAATTTCTTACACCCAACTTTGCTTCAACTCACACATTCTGATCTCATAGTTATGGAGTCAAGTAAGTCAGGGGTAAAATTTTAGAATTAATGCGATTCATTTTGTATACTTCAGTCATCACCACTCATGAATACAGAAGAGAGACTGAGACTGGTTGCAATAAGGGTATTTTTTGAGATTTCACCAGTAATATCTCATTTGAAGAAGGTGCTGCACGAATACATTAAGTGAAACAAAGGTGCCATAAAGCCACTCCTTAGATCAGACAGAATCATTGCATCTTTTAAGCATCATTTTAGCCCTTCAAAGAAAGGCGTAATTCACAAAGAGCACTCAGATAGTCTTCATTATCATGATCAGTCTCCAAAGCCTTCTCAAAGTATTCAATAGCTTTAGCCTTGTTCCCACTCTGCTGAAACAGTAACCCTTTGATACCAAGGGCCTTGCTGTCATGTGGATTTCTGCAAAGTTTCTTATCTGCCCACTTCTCCAGTTGGTAGCGACATTTTTTCTGCTCACTTGAGTTATATTCAATCTTCAGACCTTTTAGGAATAGGCTGATGGCATTTGCTTCAGATCTTCTATGGTACAGTTGAAATGACCCAGCATGTAAACATATGTTCTGCATATTTTCTGGATGAATATCCTTTAGTTTCTGGAGAAAACTGTAGATCTCGTCTGCTCTAGGGATGTCTCCAATTTTTACATAGAGGTCCGCAAGATCCAATTGTGGTTGAATAGCTGTCCTTTTACGATACTCAGAGGCCTTTTCAAAGTGGTACTTACATTGTTCGATCAACTCAGTTTTGTGCTGAAGTGCATCGTTATAACAATCTGGGTGATATGGTCTGGCTTTCCGTGGCGCGAGTATAGTTCTGTAACAAATGCCCAGCTGGTGATGTACAAAACAGGAATTTGGAGTGAGTTCTAATATACGCTTCAGCAGATTAATAGCTTTGTCCACAGCTCCCTCAAGTCTGTAAAATTTTGCTACATAGCGGAGCACATATGGAAAATCAGGGGTTTTCTTCAATGCCTGTTCAACCAATTCATTTGCTTCTTTCCTTACGTTGAACTTTTGCAGTTTTATGGCCAACAGCGCCATGGCCAGAGAGTGATCTGGATCAAGCTCCAGTACACGTCGCAGATACTTCACTGACTGACTCTGTTCATGATATTCTGTCATTCCAGAAAATGATTCCAGACGAGACAGTGCAGTTGCATATCCCATTATCCACTCAGTGTTGTCAGGATCTTGTTCCAGAGCCTTTGCAAAGCATTCCTTTGCCTCCTCATAGTATTCAGCAGTGGATTTCAACAATGACCATCCCTTCTCCCCGTACACCTCGGGTATCATTGCTGTATAGCGAGGGCCATCACTGAGCGGTTTACAGATCATCTCCAGCTTGTCGAGATAGGACTGGGCCTCGGTCAGTTGTCCCATGTGGTAATGCACCCAGGCAAAGTTTCCATAGGTGACGATGCATCTTCTTTCAAATTCATCTTTGTACTCCTCCCTCAGAATCTTTTCAGCTTCCTTTAAGTTTTTAATGGCTTCTTCATGATTACCTTGCAAGCAGTTCACAAAAGCAAGCTGGTTGTAGGATGTGCCTCGATATTTGTCGTTAAATTGGAGAGAATCTTCTAATCTATACATAAGATCTTCCAAGTCAAGCGTTTCCTTCTTGGGGCTCCACGTGAAGTGACACTGAAGCTGACTGAGCTTCTCTTTCAACGAATCTCTTGGAGTGTTGCTGTAAGAGAGCAAAAATGATTCACTGAGGCAGGTCCACCCTTTCATGCATTATCTGTAGTTACACTCAGCACATCAGGCAGCATATGAAGAAAGAGAAAGCATTAATGTTTCAGGTCATCAACAGAATATGGAGAATTGATTTATGTATTGAGGATGGGAATGTGTATTCTCAGCAGACGGATGCTTCACTACACTGATGATACATTCGGTAATATTGCAAGTGGCACCACAGTTCATTGAACAGCCTTTCCGATGTTGTGCCTGGAACCTGTGCTACAGTCAGAATCAGAAGTTTTTCCCCCTATAGTCTAATACAGTGGCTGGAAGGTAAAGGGTGCAGTTGACTTAAATAAGATGAAACTGATTTTGTGAAGTCTATTAAGATTTTCCAGATGTGCTTGTTAACATTTTGCATGAGAAAAGACCCTGATGACTGCCAAATACACTGTTAATCCCACCTAATATTTAACAAAGTCCTATTGGCATTCCCTGTGAATGTGTACACCTTCCCATGCAAGTGATACGGTTTTGCCAAATTATGCTGATCATGGAGGTTACCAAGAAGGCTGACGAAAGAATGGCGGTGGACATTGTTGACATGGACTTTAGCAAGGCCTTTGACAAAGTCAAATATGAAGGACTGATCCAGAAGGTCAAGTTCCTTGGCATTCTTGATAAACTGGTCAATTGGATCTGATATTGTCATAGTGGGAGCAGCCAGTGTGGTTATCGTTTTGATTGGAGGCCTGTGACTGGTGGTGTGATGAGGGACCACTGCAGAGTCCACTGTTTTTTATCATCTGTATTAACGATTTACAGTAGTGTACAAATGTCTTAGGTACATATATACCCAGGGTGCCTAAGAATTTTGTACTATAGTCATTTTATGCATTGCATTGTATTGATGCTACAAAAAAAACCACAAATTTCATGACATATGTGAGTGACGATAAACCTAATTCTGATATGGGTCTCTATTACGGACTGAGAGTGGAAAGGGGGCAGGGAGAGGAGAATCACGGTTGGGAAAAGTGGAAGGGAGAGGGGATGGAACAGAAAGCACCAGAGAGACATTCCGAAATGATCAATAACCAATTGTATCGAATCAAATTGCCTTGCCTGGTGTCTCAGGGATGGGTGTGTCTGCACCCACGATGTAATCCATCCCTAGCGCTCCTCCACTAACAACTTGTCCCACACCCTTCCTGCAGCACTACAACCTCCCTATTCCCAATATTCTTTGCTTCCACCAGATTTACAAACTTACAAATATTGTCTTGCAAAATTCTCCGGCACTATGCTACGTAATACTGTCTATGACCTTTGCACAGTACTGTAGATCAGAGATTCCCAAACCTTTTTTGAATTACCCCCCAGTTTGCTCCCAGCCCTCATCCCCAGTGCCCTCTTCTCCCTTTCTCACCATTAAATAAAAACTATAAAGAACTTTGATTTACGATGCATAATGAAAGAAAAGAGGAACTGCAAATCCAAAGCACTGATAAATAATTGCAAAATATATTCAAATACATTAACACGATAAAATCCTGCAGATGCTGGAAATTCAATCAACACACACAAAATCCTGGTGGAACGCAGCAGGCCAGGCAGCAATTATAGGAAGAAGTACAGTAGATATTTCGGGGGATACAGACGATGGGAGCCAGGGAACTTGAAATCATTGAAAAGATCCAGAGAATGAGAAGTGTCACGAATATAGGTGGGAAAGGATTGAACAAGGGGGGATAAAACAGTGTCAAGGCTTTTTTTTCTCTCTTTCCCTCTCACAATAACTCCTTGCCTGTTCTCCATCTTCCTCTGATGCTCCCCTCCCCCTTTATTTTTTCCAAGGCCTTCCGTCCTGTGATACTCCCCCTTTCTCCAGCCTTGTATCCCTTTTGCCAATCAACTTCCCAGCTCTTAGCTTCATCCCTCCCCGTCCTGTCTTCTCCTATCATTTTGGGTCTCCCCCTCCCCCTCCCACTTTCAAATCTCTTACGATCTCTTTTTTCCGTTAGTCCTGACGAAGGGTCCGAAATGTCGACTGTACTTCTTCCTGTAGATGCTGCCTGGCCTGCTGTGTTCCACCAGCATTTTGTGTGTTCCTTTTATTCAAATACATTTGAAACTACAATTAAGACTATCTCTTCATTTAATTTCAGTAAAAACTATTTTCATGATTTTAAGAGTGTACATTAGTAGTCCAATTATTCACTGCTTCATTACTTTTTCACCTTTCATTGAGGTGGAGGGGCCTGGTGTAGTGAGCATCAGCTTCTCTACATCAGGGCAAATGTCGCTTCGGAGTCCTAGGTCCCAGGTTCAGTAATTTGCAGTCTGTTCTGTTGCTTTGAAAGAAGTTGGATGACTGCTCTAAAACTGCACTCCACTAAATACGACGTTGGACAGGGAATAAAGAACAACTCAACCGTTTTCCATAGTACAGGATAACATACAGAGATTTCTTTCTGCAACCAAAAGAGATATGATGTTTTTGAACTTTGGTTTCAGCTCAAAATCATTTGTAGCGAGAACAGTCCTTCCTCCATCCTGCCTGTTAATTCCTCATTACAAGTGTTCAGGAATGGATTCATTACCCAATCTGGAATTAGGATCAAGAGAAGATTCTAAGATCTCTCTGGCATTTCTTTATGCATCTCAGCCAGGTAGGCACAGTCATTGTTAAGTTCATTATCTGGTTTTATTTCTTGCTCTTCCAACTCAGAGAAGCCTGGTAAGTGGAAAAGGTCACAGCAGCCATTTTCAAAAGGGTTAACTGGGATCGAAATGTGGGGATGGTTGATTTGATTTGACTTTGATAAGGCTGCATCTTTCCCTGCAGTTAAAAAATGTTCTCTCCCCCTCCGCTCTTTGTCTACTCTCCCCACTCTGGTCTCTTACCTCTTCTCACTTGGCTATCACCTCTCCCTTGGACTCCTTGTCCTTCCCATTCTCCTATGATCCACTCTCCTCTCTTATCAGATTCCTTCCTCTCCAGCCCTTTACCTTTCCCTCACACCTGGCTTCACCTATCTCCTTCCAGCTATTCTCCTTCCCCTCATCTCACAATTTTATTCTGGCATCTCCCACCTTCCTTTCCAGACCTAAGGGAGGGTCTTGGCCCGAAATGTCGGCTGTTTATTAATTTCCAATGATGCTGACTGACCTCCTGAGTTCCTGTAAGTTTGCAGAGGAGATAAGGGTTGGTGGCATTTCTGGACAGTATACTTTGCAATTAGCAAAGGAAAAGGGGGATGGGGCCGACCTTCTCTTAGAGATTATTATTTTGCAGCACAGTTGAGTTTGCCTCCCTGGTGTCCAGGGTTCGGGACGTTTCTGATTGCGTCCAAGATATCCTGAAGAGGGAGGGTGAGGAGCCAGAGGTCGTGGTACATGTAGGTACCAATGACATAGGTAGGAAAGAGGAAGAGGTCCTGAAACGAGAGTACAGGGAGTTAGGAAGGCAGTTAAGAAGAAGGACCGCAAAGGTAGTAATCTCGGGATTACTGCCTGTGCCACGCGACAGTGAGAGTAGGAATGGAATTAGGTGGAGGATGAATGCATGGCTGAGGGATTAGAGCAGGGGGCAGGGATTCAAGTTTCTGGATCATTGGGACCTCTTCGGGGCAGGCGTGACCTGTTCAAGAAGGACAGGTTACACTTGAATCCTGGGGGGACCAATATCCTAGCAGGGAGGTTTGCTAGGGCTACAGGGCAGACTTTAAACCAATTTGTGGAAATCAATTTGTGGAAACTATGGGAGAGGAGGTTAGTTCACCAGTAGAGCAAGTAAATAGACAGTGTGTGAGGGAGGAAAGGCAGGTGATGGAGAAGGGATGTGCTCAGCTCGAAGATGTAAGGGAGAAGAAAGAAAAGGGTAATAAATTTGAATGCATTGTTATGGATGAAAAGAGAGGAGGAGGTGGAGAGTATCTTAAATGTATCTATTTTAATGCTAGGAGCATTGTAAGAAAGGTGGATGAGCTTAAAGTGTGGATTGATAACTGGAATTATGATGTTGTAGCTATTAGTGAAACATGGTTGCAGGAAGGGTGTGATTGGCAACTAAATATTCCTGGATTTAGTTGCTTCAGGTGTGATAGAGTAGGAGGGGCCAGAGGAGGAGGTGTTGCATTGCTTGTCCGAGAAAATCTTATGGCAGTGCTTTGGAAGGATAGATTAGAGAGCTCATCTAGAGAGGCTTTTTGGGTAGAAATGAGGAATGGGAAAGGTGTAGTAACACTGATAGGAGTGTATTATAGGCCACCTAATGGGGAGTGTGAGTTGGAAGAGCAAATGTGTAAGGAGATAGCAGATAATTGTAGTAAACACAAGGTGGTGATTGTGGGAGATTTTAATTTTCCACACGTCGATTGGGAAGCTCATTCTGTAAAAGGGCTGGATGGTTTAGAGTTTGTGAAATGTGTGCAGGATAGTTTTTTGCAACAATACATAGAAGTACTGACTAGAGATGGGGCAGTTGGATCTCCTGTTAGGGAATGCGATAGGTCAGCTGACAGATGTATGTGTTGGGGAGCACTTCGGGTCCAGTGATCACAATAGCATTAGCTTCAATATAATTATGGAGAAGGACAGGACTGGACCCAGAGTTGAGATTTTTGATTAGAGAAAGGCTAACTTTGAGGAGATGCAAAGGGATTTAGAGAGAGTGGATTGGGTCAAGTTGTTTTATGGGAAGGATGTAATAGAGAAATGGAGGTCATTTAAGGGTGAAATTATGAGGGTACAGAATCTTTATGTTCCTGTTAGGTTGAAAGGAAAGGTTAAAGGTTTGAAAGCACCATGGTTTTCAAGGGATATTAGAAACTTGGTTCGGAAAAAGAGGGATGTCTATAATAGATATAGGCAGCATGGAGTAAAGGAATTGCTCGAGGAATATAAAGAATGTAAAAGGAATCTTAAGAAAGAGATTAGAAAAGCTAAAAGAAGATACGAGGTTGGTTTGGCAAATAAGGTGAAAGTAAATCCGAAAGGTTTCTACGGTTATATTAAAAGCAAGAGGATAGTGAGGGATAAAATTGGTCCCTTAGAGAATCAGGGTGGTCAGCCATGTGTGGAGCCGAGGGAGATGGGAGAGATTTTGAACTATTTCTTCTCTTCGGTATTCACTAAGGAGAATGATATTGAATTGTGTAAGGTGTGGGAAACAAGTAAGGAAGTTATGGAACCTATGACAATTAAAGAGGTGGAAGTACTGGCACTTTTAAGAAATTTAAAAGTGGATCAATCTCCGGGTCCTGACAGGATATTCCCCAGGACCTTGAGGGAAGTTTGTGTAGAGATAGCAGGAGCTTTGACGGAGATCTTTCAGATGTCATTAGAAACGGGGATTGTGCTGGAGGATTGGCGTATTGCTCATGTGGTTCCATTGTTTAAAAAGGGTTCTAGAAGTAAGCCTAGCAATTCTAGACCTGTCAGTTTGACATCAGTGGTGGGTAAATTAATGGAATGTATTCTTAGAGATAGTATTAATAATTATCTGGATAGACAGGATCTGATTAGAAGTAGCCAGCACAGATTTGTGCGTGGAAGGTCATGTTTGACAAACCTTATTGAATTTTTTGAAGAAGTTACGAGGAATGTTGACGAGGGTAAGGCAGTGGATGTAGTCTATATGGACTTCAGCAAGGCCTTTGACAAAGTTCCACATGGAAGGTTAGGTAAGAAGGTTCAGTCGCCAGGTATTAATGCTGGAGTAATAAAATGGATTCAACAGTGGCTAGATGGGAGATGCCAGAGAGAAGTGGTGGATAATTGTTTATCGGGATGGAGGCCGGTGACTAGTGGGGTGCCTCAGGGATCTGTTTTGTGCCCAATGTTGTTTGTAATATACATAAATGATCTGGATGATGGGGTGGTAAATTGGATTAGTAAGTATGCCAATGATACTAAGGTAGGAGGTGTTGTGGATAATGAGGTGGGTTTTCAAAGCTTGCAGGGAGATTTATGCCGGTTAGAAGAATGGGCTGAATGTTGGCAGATGGAGTTTAATGCTGAGAAGTGTGAGGTTCTACATTTTGGCAAGAATAAACCAAATAGAACATACAGGGTAAATGGTAGGGCATTGAGGAATGCAGTGGAACAGAGAGATATCGGAATAACAGTGCATAGTTCCCTGAAGGTGGAGTCTCATGTAGATAGGGTGGTGAAGAAGGCTTTTGGAATGCTGGTCTTTATAAATCAGAGCATTGAGTACAGAAGTTGGGATGTAATGTTAAAATTGTACAAGGCATTGGTAAGGATAAATTTGGAATATTGTGTATAGTTCTGGTCACTGAATTATAGGAAAGATATCAATAAATTAGAGAGAGTGCAGAGATGATTTACTTGGATGTTACCTAGGTTTCAGCACTTAAGTTACAGAGAAAGGTTGAACAAGTTAGGAGCGTAGAAGGTTGAGGGGGGGATTTGATCGAGGTATTTAAAATTTTGAGAGGGTTAGATAGAGTTGACGTGAATAGGCTGTTTCCATTGAGAGTAGGGGAGATTCAAACGAGAGGACATGATTTGAGAGTTAGGGGGCAAAAGTTTAAGGGAAACATGAGGGGGTATATCTTTACTCAGAGAGTGATAGCTGTGTGGAATGAGCTTCCTGTAGAAGTAGTAGAGGCCAGTTCAGTTGTGTCATTTAAGGTAACACTGGATAGGTATACGGACAGGAAAGGAGTGGAGGGTTATGGGCTGAGTGCGGGTAGGTGGGACTAGGTGAGATTAAGAGTTTGGCATGGACTAGGAAGGCCGAGATGGCCTGTTTCCGTGCTGTGATTGTTATATGGAATATACTGTTGGTGGCTGGTAAAAAGACTCTTACTAGGAAATGGTTATCACAGGAGAGCCCAACTTTAAATACATGGATGGAAATTACAATGGACACTTACAAAATGAAGAAGGTAACAGCATCTGTTAATAATGAGCTGGAACAATTTGATTCATACTGGGAAAAATGGTTTAACTACATAATGCCTCATTGGCCTGATTTTATTCTCACAAATCAATGATATGTTGTTAAAAAAAAAAAATCACTCCCTACTTGTACATAGTTCATTCCTTTTGCTTGTTTTTTCTTTCCACTCTTTTCTTTAAGTGTATACCTCAGATGGATACTATGTGGAGATTTGTAATATATATGATTATATGATATATATGTACAATGTCTGAAATACATCTTATGGAAATGTTTGTTTGATGATGAACTTCAATAAAAAAAATTAAAAAGATTGCCATAGTATACAGTGAGATAGAGATCAGTTTTAGATTTAGGCGAAGAAATGGCAAATGGAGCTTAATCAGGCCAGGCCAAGTGTGAAGTGTTTATTTGTTGGGAGTTCAAATGTAAAGGGACAGTACGCAGTTACTGGTTGGACCCTTAACAGTGTTGAAGTGCAGAGGAACCTTGGGGTGAAACCCATAGCTCCATGAAAGTGGTTGTACAAGTTGATCGAGTGGCAAGGAAGGGGTACAGCATACTTGGTTTCATTAGTTGAGGCATTTAGTTCAAGAGTCAGGAAGTTATGTTGCAGCTTTATAACCAGTCTGGTTTGGCCAATATGAACGCTTGCATTCAATTTCAGTTGCCCCATTATCAGAAGGATGTGGAGAGGGTAAAAAGAGGTTGACAAGGATGTTGTCTGGATTAGACCTCATGTGGTAAGAACAATGGCCGGACAAACAAGGGTTGTTTCATCTGGAGCAGCAGAAGCTGAGGGAAGACCTGACAGACAGTAATAAGAGTACAAGGCATAAATAGAGTGAATAACCAGTGTCTTTTTCCCAGGGTTGAAAGCACATTGGATTCAGCTTTGATCACACTGTTATAGGAAAGATGTGATTAAATTAGAAAGAGTGCAAAAAAAAAAATTACAAAGATATTGCCAGGACTCAAGGGTCTGAAATACAGGGAGAGTTTAGACAGGCTGGGTCCCTGTACAGCCGTAAAATAACCTCTCAACTTCTATTTTCAATGCCCTAACTGATGGAAGCCAGCATGCCAAAAGTCTTCTTCTCTGTGCTATATCTGTGAGTACACTTTAAATGACACCTCTTCTCCTTCTGTTTTATAACAATACTCTGGCCCTTCCATTCAATATAAATTTGTCCTTATCTAAATTAAATTTCTTATGTTATTCCTCTGCCTACTTACCTAGCTGATCAAGATCCCACTAAAAATCTTGATACACTTCTTCCCAGTCTAAAATACCCATTTTAATGTTATCTGCAATTTTACTAATTATATTTTCTCATCAAAATAACTAATAGTACTGTGCTAAGGTCTTAGGCACCTATGTTGTACAGCTGGGTTCCTAAGACTTTTGCATAGTACTGCAGCAATTTTATGTAGTCTTCTGCCATAAAATAAAAATCATGACAGACATGAGTGATGATAAATCTGATTCTGATGTGGTTCTCTATTGAGGACTGAGAGTGGGAAGGGGGCAGGGAGAGGGGAGTAAAGGGAGAAAGAGGGGAGGCAGCAGGAAGCACCAGAGATATATTCTGTAATGGCCAATAAATCAACTGTTTGGAATCGAGTGACCTTGCTTCATGTATCAGGGCTGGATGTGGCCACACCAGGGTCATTCCCTGTCCCTGACACTTGTCCTACAAATCTCCTGCTGCACTCCACCTTCTCTATTCCCAAAATTATTTGCTCCTGCCAGATTTACAAACTCTTTCACCGCCCTACAATGACAAATACAGTCCTGTGCAAAGACCTAGCTATATACATGTGTCCAAGACTTTTGCACAGCACTGTAGATAACAAACAACAAGGAGCCCAGCATCAACCCTGGTCCAAGATGATCCTACCACTAAGTACATATTTCCCTTCTCCCCCTCCCTGCTTTCCATACGGAATGCTCTCTACGTGACTTGCTTGTCTACTCATTCCTCCTAACCGATCTACTCCCTGGTACTTATCCTTGTAAACATGACCAGTGCTACACCTCTGTCCTCACCACCAGTCGAGGCCCCAGACAGTCCTTCCCGGTGAGGCGACCCTTCACTTCTGAGTATGAATCAGAACCAGCTTTAATATGTCATGAAACATTATGTTTTGCAGCAATGGAACGTTACAATAGATATTAAAAAACGACTCAATTATAACAATAAGAAATACAACATTGAAAAAGTAATGCAAAAAGAGAACAAAAAGAACAGATTTCTGGGTCATCGATTGTATCTTGTGTTCCCAGTGCAGCATCTCCTACATCAATGGCACTTGACATAGATTAAGGGATTGCTATGTTAGCACCTTTGCTCTGTCTACCACTTTCTACCCTCCTTTACTCCCTGTATACCCGTGACCGCATTGCTACCCACAGCTCCAATCTGCCGATGACACTACATTGATTGGCCTAATCTCAAGCAATAACGAGGTGGCCTGCAGGGAAGAAGTCGCCTCCCTGATGTAGTGGTGTCAGGAAACCAACCTCTCCCTCATTGTCGCAAAAACAAAGAGCTGGTTGTGGATTACAGGAGGAATGGAGACGGGCTAACCCCTATTGACATCAATGGATCTGGGTTTGACAGGGTAAACAGCTTAAAGTTCCTCAGCATCCATATTACTGAGGTCCTCACGTGGTCTGTTCACACCAGCTGTGTGGTGAAAAAGGCACAATAGCACCTCTTTCACCTGGGACGGTTGTGGAAGTTTGGTATGGGCCCCCAAACCCTAAGAACTTCCTGCAGGGGCACAATTGAGAGCATCCTGACTGGTGACATCACTGCCTGGTATGGGAACTGTGCCTCCCTTAATTGCAGGACTCTGCAGAGAATGGTGCAGACAGCCCAGCACATCTGTACATGTACAACACATTGGAGAAACTCATTAGGTCGGGCAGCATCCGTGGAAACAAGCAGTCAACGTTTCAGGCCGAGGCCCTTCGTCAGGACTGCTCGTTTCCACGGATGTTGCCCGACCTGCTGAGTTCCTCCAGCATGTTGTACGTGTTGCTTTGACCACAGCATCTGCAGTGTACTCTGTGTTTACCAGCATGTCTGTAGTTGTGAACTTCCCATGATTCAGGACCCCAACAGACTCATAAGTGAAGTGTTGCCTCACCTGGAAGGACTGTTTGGGGCCCTGAATGGTGGTAAGAGAGGAGATGTAGGGACAGGTGTAGCACTTACGCTTGCAGGAATAAGTGCCAGGTGGGAGATCTGTGGGGAGGGACGTGTGGACCAGGCAGTCGCGGAGGGAACGATCCCTGCGAAAATTTCATCGAATTTGCCTCTAACTTTCACCCAGCCCTCAAATTCACTTGGTCCATCTCGGACACTTCTCTCCCCTTTCTCGATCTCTCTGGAGACAGACTGTCCACTGACATCTTCTATAAACCCACCGACTCCCATAGCTACCTTGATTATACCTCTTCCCACCCTGCCAAATGCAAAAATTCTATTCCCTATTCCCAGTTCCTCTGTCTCCACCGCATCTGCTCCAGGGATCAGGCTTTCCGTTCCAGGACATCCCAAATGTACTCTTTCTTTAAGAATTGTGGTTTCCCTTCTGCCGTCATCAATGATGCCCTCACCCGCATCTCCTCCATTTCCCACACTTCAGCCCTCACCCCATCCTCCTGTCACCACAACAGGGACCGTGTCCCCCTTCTCCTCACCTATCACCCCACCAGCCTCCGGATCCAGCATATTATCCTCCCAACTTCCGCCAACTTCTCCAGGACCCCACCACCCAGCACATCTTTCCCTCTCTACCCTCTCTGCTTTTTGCAGGGATCGTTCCCTCCGCGACTGCCTGGTCCACACGTCCCTTCCCACAGATCTCCCACCTGGCACTTATCCCTGCAAGCGTAAGTGCTACACCTGTCCCTACATCGCCACTATTACCACCATTCAGGGCCCCAAACAGTCCTTCCAGGTGAGGCAACACTTCACTTGTGAGTCTGTTGGGGTAATCTATTGCATCCGGTGCTCCCGGTGCGTCCTCGTCCACATCGGCGAGAGCCGACGCAGATTGAGGGACCGCTTCGTCAAGCACCTCTGCTCCATCCACCACAACAGTCAGGATCTCCCGGTTGCAACCCACTTCAACTCTCCTTCACATTCCCATTCGGATATGTCCATACATGGCCTCCTCTACGGCCACCATGAGGCCAAACTCAGGTTGGAGGAGCAACATCTCATATACCGTCTGGGTAGTCTCCAGCCCCTTGGTATGAACATTGAATTCTCCACCTTCGGGTAATTCCCTCCCTCTCTCTACCCCTATCACACTTTCACTCTGCCTCCTCTTCCAGCTGCCTATCACCTCTCATGACTCTGCCTTCTTCTACTACTCATAGTGCTTTCCCCTTAGATTCCTTCTTCACCTCTCCTGCCTACCCCCTCCCTGCTTCCCCTCCCCCACTCCTTGATCTTTCCTCTGATTGGTTTTCCACCCTCCCCCCCACCTTCTTTATAGGGCTCCTGTCCCCCCATCTTTAGTCCTGACGAAGGGTTTCGACCCGAAACGTTGACTGCTTCTTTCAACGGATGCTGCCCGACCTGCTGAGTTCATCCAGCTTGTTTGTTCCCCAGCGCCCCGTTAGTCACGTCACACTCCTTAATGTGACTCCCGTTTTCCTCTCTTCTTACACTTCAGTAACCCAGAAAACAGATATTACGTCGAATTCCTAAACATTGGTGTTTCCATGCCGTAGACTTGCCTCGCCCCGTATAGTCTCAGTGCTCAGAGATCTCGGGATCAAGCTAAATTTCCAAGGTCTTTAACTAGAAAGTGTTCCCCTCCCAAATGCTTAAAAAACAGAGAGAGATCAAAATCCTTACTCTAAATAATTACAGATCCTAAGACAATTATTACGTTTGAGTGATTCAGTTGTGCATAACGGTACTATCATTTTCTTAGAATAACACGGTGTAAATTCAAGGTTTAACTTACCTCATGATGCTGCTCGGGATTTTCGCTTCTCCTTGTTGAGCTGGTTAACTGTGAAACTGACTTGGCTCTCTAGTCAGCTTTATAGTCCGCAAGCTGGTCGTAAATCCACAGATCACCGCCTGAAATCGGAATTCGAAACTGAAACTAGGGAACCCGCAAAGCCCTCCCTAGAAATCAACCTTTTCCTGGAAAAGTCTCCATGTATTCCAAAGTTGAGGAACTTTATATTCACGCAAGGCGACGTCAACAGTGAAATGTCTGCTGCTTCCATTTTTAACCCTTAAAACACGCTCCTCTTGCGAAAAACCAGAATTACGATGGGACATCCCCAGAATTGAGCAGTTCGCTCTTAATTACCGATTCACGGACCACTTGACCTCTCCGAATTCTGCTCGTTGGAGCCGGCTCAGAAACATCCTGGGGCATTGACGTAGAGGACAGATACCAAATGAATACGGGGTTAGCGTGGAGGGGAAGAGACAGCGTGTTTCCTGCAGTGGGCACATCAATAATTATAGCCTGGAATCTTTTAAATTAGGAACCTCTGAGCGGAGAAGAGAAAGCAGGGAACACGAGATTGCAATTCTCCCCGGGGGGGGGGGGGGGGGGGCGGGACGGGACGGGACGGGACGGGACATGGGCAACTCTGCACCAAGCAGAGCTGTTCATCCTTCATAACACTGGTGAGAAGAGCCCTCTGCCAAATCCTTCTGGCACTTCAAAGTCTCAATCCACCACATACGGCCATGTAGGTAGGGGTGGTGCAGCTGTGGCATCATTCGTCTCCAGCTGAAAGGCGCCTTTGCTACAAAGGGATGCATTAGTCTTTTTTAAGGGTTGTTCTGAGCGGCTGCATGACTGGATTCTGTGCTCTATAGCTTTCTAAGGGACTCATGCTCTTAAACTACTGGAAGATGAGCAACTCGGTGAAAGATACACTTTAGTCTGCTTGAAATCTGCTGAACTTGTAGTCAATGGGACTGAATGCTATAGATTACAGCTTCTCAGGACTATAAACCACATTGAAATTCACTGCACCTACCGCAAAGGATTAATGGGAAGGAATTGCAGTCTAGGGTCTTCCACTATTAATATATAAAATATATTGTTACTGAACTGTAACACGCTGTAAGGTTTCATTGCTAAGGCTAATGTAATGGCTTCTATGTAATGTTGCACTGTTAAGGTAATGGTTTCTCTGTAGCAGCAATGTTTGGGTTATGACTAGAGATAAAGGGACTTTGAAATTCACTGACTGCCCAGTGGGGAAATGTTGTTCTTTCTTGTGTGTCTGAGAGCCGGGTTTTTCATGGTCCTTTTGTCGAGGAGAGATGAAGAGGGAAGATGCCTGTGGAGGGAGCCGGTAGACAACAGATGGAGTGGACTGGGATCTCAGGGTTTGAAGGTCGGCGACGATCGGAGGAGACCAATGGTGGAAGAATGACTACTAATATAAATATATATTAATGATTTAGATGAGGGAATTAAATGCAGCATCTCCAAGTTAGTGGATGACACGAAGCTGTGCGGCAGTGTTAGCTGTGAGGAGGATGCTAAGAGGATGCAGGGTGACTTGGATAGGTTAGGTGAGTGGGCAAATTCATGGCAGATGCAATTTAATGTGGATAAATGTGAGGTTATCCACTTTGGTGGTAAGAACAGGAAAACAGATTAGTATCTGAATGGTGACCGATTAAGAAAAGGGGAGATGCAATGAGACCTGTGTGTCATTGTACACCAGTCATTGAAAGTGGGCATGCAGGTGCAGCAGGAGGTGAAAAAGGCAAATGGTATGTCGGCATTCATAGCAAGAGGATTCGAGTACAGAAGCAGGGAGGTTCTACTGTAGTTGCACAAGGCCTTGGTGAGACCACACCTGGAGTATTGTGTGCAGTTTTGGTCCCCTAATCTGAGGAGAGACATTCTTGCCATAACGGGAGTACAAAGAAGGTTCACCAGATTGATTCCTAGGATGGCAGGACTTTCATATGAAGAAAGACTGGATCAACTAGGCTTATAGTCACTGGAATTTAGAAGATTGAGGGGGGATCTTATTGAAATGTATACATTTCTAAAGCGATTGGACAGGCTGGATGCAGGAAGATTGTTCCTGATGTTGAGGAACTCCAGAATGAGTGGTCACAGTTTAAGGATAAAGGGGAAGCCTTTTAGGACCGAGATGAGGAAAAACTTCTTCACACACAGAGTGGTGAATTTGTCGATTCTTCTTCAGGTAATGGTATTCAGAATATGTTTGGGTCAAGTCGACATTGAGATGCAGCTGGAATTGAAAAAAAACAGGTATGTACAGCTTTCCACCCAGTCAACATAAGGTAGAGAAAAATGTAAAACCAAGGAACTACGTAAAGAACACTGGCCAATTATTTACATGATATTATTAAATATGGGCAACAAGCAAACCCCCACAGTGACATTGACCAAAGATTATTAATACCCCTGTGCAGCACTTAACAGCTCCACTCCATGACTACCAAGTCAGCCAGCCCCAACAATCCCACTCCATGCTGATGTGACACAATTTTGGATATCCTGATGTCTGCTGAGTAGCTTGATGTTGCCTCATCTTGCCACAAGGAGGCTGCTCATCTCCTGAAACTCTTTCAGAGACAGCAAAGCACCAGATCACTCAATTGGCTCAATCAGCCTGAAGGCTCCCAATCAAACACATCACAGGCTCCAACAGGACCAGAACCACATTAGAAAGAAAAAGATTTGAAAGAAGCAGTTTCTTGGAAAATCCTGAGGATGTTCCCTGTATCTTGACTCATATTCTTGGTATCTCATCAGGTGAGTTAAGACCACTTTGTTCTGGAAACGCCACACCATTGTGTCCCAAGGCAATCTGATTCAAGTTTTCCTACAAGGCTCTAAAAGGGAGAATATGATAATGTCATCCCTTGTTTAAAGAAAGCAAGTACAGCATGGAAATGATCCCTGTATAACTGAGGCTGATATTGCATTCATGCCACAATAATCTCCATGCCACAAAAAGCTCTGTCAACGTACAATAGTTTGACGCAAGGGTAAATGTCATTTATTCTGAGTTAACATTCTTCAAATAACTGAAGTGGAACTTATTGTTTTATGCATACGTACACATATGCAAAGGTGGAATGAAAAAATATTTGGTAAATTGGTTTCTTGTTGTCACACATACTGGGTGAGGTAGAGTGAAAATATTTTCTTCTTTCGTGTCCCTACAAGTTAATTCATAACAACAGTGCATTAATGTAGTACAGGGTAAAGGAGTAAGAGATTGCAGAATAAAGTGTTACAGTACAGAGAATGTGTAGTGCAAATAAGCAAGGTAGATTATGAGGTCCAGAGTCTATCTTATCGTACGAGGAAACCATTCAATAATCTATAAGAGGGAGGTAAAAGTTGACCTTGAGCCTGCTGGGAAGTCATTCCATGTTTTCTCTCTTTGTTGGGTCAGTGAAGAAGAGAGAATATCCAGGTAGGTGAGATCATTAAATATTCTGGCTGCTTCACTAAGGCAGCAAGAAGGGCAGACACAGGCACATAGCATCAGATAGGCAGCATTCACAAGAAAAATATAAAGTGGTAAAGATAATTTATACACTATACTTACCAGAAAAGACACAATTAGAACAAAGTAAACCAATTCCTTTGTGGTGAGAGCGAAATGGTGATAGTGTTGTTATGCTGAGGTAGAGATGAAGGTTGCACCATGTGGTTCAAGAATCGAATGGTAATGGTTGAAGGGAAGTAGTTGTTCATGAACCTGGTGATGTGGGACTTCGGGCTTCTGTAGCTCCTGCCCGATGGGTACAACAAAGAGATGGTGTGGTCTGGATGGTGGGGATCTTTAATGATAGAGTATGTCTTCCTGATGCAGCACCTTAAGTAGAATTTACTGGTGGAAGGATGATGTATTTCACTGAGCCAACTACTCTTTGCAATTTCTTCGAACTGCTATCAGAATATGAAGCAATTGGTCAGTATATTTTCAGAATAATAAGAGGGTATATCCAGGACGGTGAGGGTCCTTAATGATGGATATCCGCTTCTTGATGCATCACATTTTGATGATGTACTGGATAGTGGGGGTGCTTGTGTCATTGATGAATCTAGCTGAGTCTCCAGCCGCTCTGAAGTCTTTTATAATCCTGTGGTTTGGCACTTCCATATCAAATGGTGATGCAACCTGTCAGAATGTTCTCCATAGTATATCTGTAGAAATTTGCTAGAACCTTCGGTGACATACCAAATCTCTTCAAACTGCTAGTGATGTATAGCCACTGATGTGCCTTTCCCATGGCTGCAGCAATATGTTGGGCCCAGGTTAGATCCCCAGAATTGTTTACACCCAGGAACTTGAAACTATTTAACCTTTCAACTGCTCATCCCTTCATGATAATTAGATTGTGTTCTCCCAACCTTCCCTTCCTAAAGTCTACAATCAATTCCTTGGTCACAGTGACATTGAGTGCAATGTTGTTATTGTGGCACCACTTGACCAGCCGATCTGTTTCGCTCCTGTACTCCTCTCCGTTGCCATCTTATAATCCTCCAAAACAGCCGTGTCATCAGTGAATTTATAGATCGTATTGGACCTGTGCTTGGCCACACAATCATGGGCACAGAGAGGGTAGAGCAGTGGGCTAAGCATGCATCCTTGAGGTGCACCTCTGGTGACTGTCAATGAGGAGATGTTATCACCAATCCCTACTGACTGAGGAAGTTGTGAATCCAATTGCAGAGCTGAGTATAGAGCTCTGGGATTTGAAGCTTAATGTTTAGAACTGAGGAGATGCTGCTGCTGAATGTCAAAATGTAATTGATAAACATGGTATTTAAATACCAAAAAAAGATTAGCACAGCTACATCTGTTCTCTCTGCTCATTTACAGAGGTCATGGCAAATAAGAAGTTGACATTTATTGCTCAGTATATAAGGGAGGTTTGCATGCATGAGGAACTTGCACTGTGCTGTAATCAGCCGAAAGCCAGTGGATCTAACTCAAGGTCCAATGTAACAAATAGCATTATAATCAATGAACAGAAAGCAGAGTTATACTGTATAAGTAGGCAAAATAATTTCAAACAAAGCCCGTTATTTGCAGCAATTGTAACCAAAATTTGTGCAACATGCACAAAATACTGGTGGAACTCAGCAGGTCAGGCCTCATTTATAGAAGGGGTAAACAGTCAACAGTTTGGGCTGAGATCCTTCATCAGGACTGAAAGAAGGGGAAAAAGCCAGAATAAGAATGTGGGGGATGGGGCGGGGGGTAGGGAAGAAGTATATGCCTGAATTTGATAGATGAAGCCAGGTGAGGGAGAACGCAGGTGGGTGGGAGGAGGGGATGAAGTAAGAAGCTTGTAGGTGATTGGTGGAAAAGGTAAAGGGCTGAAGAGGAAGGAATCTGATAGGATAGGAGATTCTACCTTAGGAGAAAGGAGAGGTGAAGGGGCATTGGGGGAGGTGATAGGCAAGTGAGAAGAAGAGAAGGGGTAAGAGGGGAGCCAGAATGGGAAATGGAAAAAGAGGGAAGAAAAGACAAACGTGATTGTGAAAAAGAAGAGGGGTATTAGGGGAGAACCACAGTGGTCTCCTGAGCCTGGACAGTATGAGACCAGGTCATAAGAAAATACAATGTTTACAGGCTAGAATATTACATAAATAAAAATTCAATTAGCGAATGAACTTAACAACCAATGTGGTACAAAATCGTGGGAATTTTTTTTGCACAAATATGAACTTGTTAAAATAATGTTGACAGGAACCTAAACCTCAACGAGGTATTCGGCATCAGTTGTATATTATATACAATAGCTGTTTTAAGCTCTATGTACTGTACGTGCATGCAGATTCTGCTTGACAATTCAGTGGTTACATTACATTTCAAGATTCCGCTAAAGCATTTGATTCAATTATAACATTAAAATCTCCCATGTATCATTGTGTTTGTCCAGGGTGAAGAAAAAAAGAGTTATTTCTTTCATTTCCATTAAAATGCAGAGAGACATTATAACAAGCTTTAAACGTTATTGGGAGTGTTTAAGGATATCTTCAGTCTCTCACCTCTGCATCTGGAGGATCCCAGCTGCTTCAAAAGGGTGCATACCAGTGCCCAAGAAGATCAGGGTGAGCTGCCTCAGTGATTATTGCCCAGTGGCACACACATCTACTGTGATAAAGTGCTTTGAGAGTTTGGTCATGGCCAGAATCTACTCCTGCCTAAGCAAGGACCTAGACCCACTTGCCCTTCACCACAATAGGTCTACAACAGATGCAATCTCACTGGCTCTCCGTTCTGCCTTGGACCACCTGGACAATAGTGATACTGTTTTAAGACTGCTGTTTTAAGCTCAGCGCTCAACACCATCATATCCTTGGTTCTAATCAAGAAGCTCCAAAACAGGGACCTCCGTACCTCACTCTACAACTGGATCATTGACTTCCTCACTGGGAGACCACAATCTGTGCAGATTGGAAATAACATCTCCTCCTCTCTGACAATCAACACTGGTGCACTTCAAGGATGCGTACTTTTAGTCTACTGCTCTACGCTCTCTATACCAACAACTATGTGGCTAGGCACAGCTCAATACCATCTATAAATTTGCCAATGACTTAACTATTGTTGGCAGAATTTCAGATGGTGACGAGGAGGCATACAGGAGTGAGATACATCAGCTGGTTGAGTGGTGTTGCAGCAACGACCTTGCACTCGATGACAGTAAGACCAAAGAATTGATTGTGGACTTCAGGAAAGGGAAGTTGAGGGAACACACATTGATCCTCATCAACAGATCAGAAGTGGAAAGGGTGAGCAGTTTCAAGTTCCTGGCTGTCAACAGCTCTGAAGGTCTGTCCTGGTCCCACCATATTGATGCAATTACAAAGAATGCACGGCAGCGACTGCATTTCATTAGAAGTTTGAGGACAATTAGTATGTCACCAAAGAGACTTGCAAATTTCTATAGATGTACCATGGAAAGGATTCTAACTGGTTGCATCACTGTCTGGTATGCAGGGGCCTCTGCACAGGATCGTATCTATCTATATGTACTTCTAGTAAGTAAAAACAAAACAAAAAAAGTTCAGAACATATGTCTATGACGTTAAACCTGATTCTGGATCATCAGTTCAAGAGCCACGTGATAATATTGCAGCTCTTTTAAACTCTGGGTAGTCCACACTTGGAGCATTGTGCTCAATCCTGGTCACTTCATTGTGTGAAGCATGAGGAAGCTTTAGAAAGGGGGCAGGAGGCATTTATTGGGATGCTGTATGGATTAGAGAAAAGGTGTTATGAGGCAAGGTTCTGGAGTGAAGTACAACAGGCAACTTGCTAGAGGTGTTTTAGTTCATAAGAGGCGTAGGTAAAGTGGACAGCCAGAATCTTATTCTTAAGGTGGCAATGGCCAGTAAGAGGGAATAATTTTAATGTGATTGTAGGAAAGCATGGGGGAATGTTAGAGGTAGTTTTTTGAAATTAGAAATTTGTCCATGAATGGAATGCTCTTTCAGGGTGGTGGTAGAGGCAGATACACTAGGGGCAATTAAGAGACTAAGTGCCTATTATAGGAGACAAGAATTCAATTAATCTTGGAGTAGGTAAAGGGTCAGCAATACAAAGTAGGCCAAAGGAGCTATACTGTGCTCTAACATTCTATGTTCTATAATAGAAATAACAACCTCAACTTCTACAATGCTTTGTGCAATTTCATCAAACTCTCACTTCAACTGTCTGAGGTTCCTTTCTGCTATCAGCAGGCTTCAATTGTTCCAGTGCCCAAGAAGAATGTGGTAACCTGCCTCAGTGACTATCATCCAATATTGCTAACAACCACTGTGATGAATTGCTTCGAGAGGTTCGTCACGAAGCATATCAAGTCCTACTTGAGAAGAGACCTGGACCTGCTCCAATTTGCCTGCCACCACAACAGGTCAATAACAGATACCATTTCATTTGAACTTCATTCAACTCTGGAACACTTAGACAATGAAGACAAAGAACAGGCGAGACCAAATACAGGACATTGGCACGCAGATAGAGTTAGGATGCAGATGAGGGCATGAACATGGCTGGAACTGAACGGCAAACAGGGGACAGGTGGCAAGTAATACTTGTCTTGCCATGGAGCGTTGCTGGAGCTGAACAGCAAATGAACAGGCAAGTGGCAGGCAATAATTATCTTGACATGGAGAGACAGAGTCATACAGGTAAACCTCGGTACTGAAGTAAAACTTAGAACACACTACCCTAAGCAGCTGGGAACATGAATTACCACACTGGCTAAAACAATGATCTGGCAATGAGTGGACGCAAAGCTGGGGTATTTATGCTGCAGGTTCAGATGAGACCTTTCACTCAAGGTCAGCAAAACCAAAGAGCTGGTGATTGTCTACAGAAGGAAGAAGCTGGAGGTCCATGATGGGGTGATGATAATGTTAATGATAATGATCCTCATGATAATGAGGAGTATCAGAGATAGTGAGGGTCAGTAACTTTAATTTCCTTGTTGTTATCATATTGCAGGATCTGTTCTGGGAGCAGCTTGTAAGTGCCATCACAATAAAGGCATAATGCCTCTACCTTATAAAAGTCTGCAAAGATCTGACATGTTACCAGAAATGTTGACAAACTTCTATAGGTGCATAGTGGAGAATGTCCTAACTGGTTGCATCACAGCCTGGTATGGAGACACCCATGCTCAGGAATGGAAAAGTCTACAGAAAGGGGTGTATATTTTATTCCCACAATTTGTCATCTTTTGCACAAAAGTTGTTTGTCAATCTTTATGCCTCCTTTTAACCTGTTCTAAGATCAATGCAATCCTTCTCTCCCACATAACTCTCCATTTTTCTATTATCCATGGGACTATATAAGACTTTCTTAAATGCCCCTAATGTATTGCCCTATGCTATCACCCTGGCAGGGCATTCTGCACAGACACCAGTCTGCGTAAAGAACTCTGTGGCATTTCCCCTATAATTTCCTTCAAATGTCCCCTATAATTTCCTTCAAATGTGGGTGCTATAACTAAATGGGATTGGCTGTTTTAAAGATACCATAACTTCTTTTCTATAACTTACATGGTTTTTGCAAGAAAGAACAGTGTATTTTTCTCTTCCTCATTGATTGTTAAACGTTCAGAAATTTTTTGTGCGAGGATACCTAAAGCCTCACTGAATACCAACGTCTTTCCATCTCCTACCATTTTAAAGTGCTCTACTGTTCTATGTTGGGAATGAAGTGGATTTTTCTCTCCAGATTATATATACAATGTTCTCCTCTATTCACTAAGCCTGTTTCTATCCATTGGAAGCTTCTCTGCAAGCCTCTGATAGTCCACAAAGTCACCTCACTCTGTACCTATTGTAAATGCACCACTCACAGAAGACAGGAACCTCTGCAGGCTCTGATACCCTCAATATTTAGACTGGAACTCTGCAGCCAAGTCATTTATTTCTGTTGTTAAGCAATGGTTATAATCTTATCCAGGCAGCTCTGCATCAGTGCACTGTTTTCTCAATGCCATCACTTCTTGGGGAAAATATTTGCATCTTAATTTCATTTTCGATTCTTCTTCAGGTAATGGTATTCAGAATATGTATGGGTCAAGTTGACATTGAGGTGCAGCTGGAATTGAAAAAAACAGGTATGTACAGCTTTCCACCCAGACAAAATAAGGTAGAGAAAAATGTAAAACCAAGGAACTACGTAAAGAACACTGGCCAATTATTTACATGATATTATTAAATATGGGCAACAAGCAAACCCCCACAGTGACATTGACCAAAGATTATTAATACCCCTGTGCAGCACTTAACAGCTCCACTCCAGGACTACCAAGTCAGCCAGCCCCAACAATCCCACTCCATGCTGATGTGACACAATTTTGGATATCCTGATGTCTGCTGAGTAGCTTGATGTTGCCTCATCTTGCCACAAGGAGGCTGCTCATCTCCTGAAACTCTTTCAGAGACAGCAAAGCACCAGATCACTCAATTGGCTCAATCAGCCTGAAGGCTCCCAATCAAACACATCACAGGCTCCAACAGGACCAGAACCACATTAGAAAAAAAAATTTGAAAGAAGCAGTTTCTTGGAAAATCCTGAGGATGTTTCCTGTATCTTGACTCATATTCTTGGTATCTCATCAGGTGAGTTAAGACCACTTTGTTCTGGAAACGCCACACCATTGTGTCCCAAGGCAATCTGATTCAAGTTCTCCTACAAGGCTCTAAAAGGGAGAATATGATAATGTCATCCCTTGTTTAAAGAAAGCAAGTACAGCATGGAAATGATCCCTGTATAACTGAGGCTGATATTGCATTCATGCCACAATAATCTCCATGCCACAAAAAGCTCTGTCAACGTACAATAGTTTGACGCAAGGGTAAATGTCATTTATTCTGAGTTAACATTCTTCAAATAACTGAAGTGGAACTTATTGTTTTATGCATACGTACACATATGCAAAGGTGGAATGAAAAAATATTTGGTAAATTGGTTTCTTGTTGTCACACATACTGGGCGAGGTAGAGTGAAAATATTTTCTTCTTTCTTGTCCCTAAAGGGTAACTCATAACAACAGTGCATTAATGTAGTACAGGGTAAAGGAGTAAGAGATTGCAGAATAAAGTGTTACAGTACAGAGAATGTGTAGTGCAAATAAGCAAGGTAGATTGTGAGGTCCAGAGTCTATCTTATCGTACGAGGAAACCATTCAATAGTCTATAAGAGGGAGGTAAAAGTTGACCTTGAGCCTGCTGGGACGTCGTTCCATGTTTTCTCTCTTTGTTGGGTCAGTGAAGAAGAGAGAATGTCCAGGTAGGTGGAATCATTAAATATTCTGGCTGCTTCACTAAGGCAGCAAGAAGGGCAGACACAGGCACATAGCATCAGATAGGCAGCATTCACAAGAAAAATATAAAGTGGTAAAGATAATTTATACACTATACTTACCAGAAAAGACACAATTAGAACAAAGTAAACCAATTCCTTTGTGGTGAGAGTAAAATGTTGATAGTGTTGTTATGCTGAGGTAGAGATGAAGGTTGCACCATGTGGTTCAAGAATCGAATGGGAATGGTTGAAGGGAAGTAGTTGTTCGTGAACCTGGTGATGTGGGACTTCGGGCTTCTGTAGCTCCTGCCCGATGTGTACAACAAAGAGATGGTGTGGTCTGGATGGTGGGGATCTTTAATGATAGAGTATGTCTTCCTGATGCAGCACCTTAAGTAGAATTTACTGGTGGAAGGATGATGTATTTCACTGAGCCAACTACTCTTTGCAATTTCTTTGAACTGCATATCAGAATATGACGCGATTGGTCATGATATTTTCAAAAGTACATGGAAACCAAAAATGTGTGTGATCAAATTTCTCATCATAATGAACGATGTCTAAACTGAGGTACCTTCATGAGATTAGAACCATGTCCTAAATGAGCTACCATTGTGGGATTATTGAGCATCTTCCTGCACTGTGTGAAGGTGCTGCTGTCTGCCTCACCCACTTTCCTGCACCAAGCTCTGTGAGGCTTTTGAACTTCACTGCCCAATGACCTCAGTATTGCTGTCCAGATTTCAGATTAGATGCCATTAAAGATGAGTTCAAGCAACCAGGTGCTCTTCAGTGCTGTAGCGAGACTCTGATCTGATGTTTTTTTCCATGAGAAGAACATGTACAGATGTCCCCTGCTTTATGAATATTCGCTTTACTCCACTTCACTTTAGTACCTACTAAAGACCTACTTTAGTAACCTATTTTCACATTACAAAGAGGATTTTCACTTTTACGAAAATTTTTCCCATATAAATTAATGGTTCTTCGTTTTACGCCATTTTGGCTTAAGAAAGGTTTCATAGGAATGCTCTACCTTTGTAAAGGTGGGGTGCGGACACCTGTAATACAATTTAGGCTTCTGTCATCACATCCCTTTGTTACCCAATAGCATAATTTCCTGGAGCAAAAACTGACTCATAATTTTCACTTTTGAGGTTTAGTTTCTATTCCTTTTCAGGTATATATAAAGATGCTGCAAGGCAAAGCACCTCAGAACCCTTTTGGATGAACTCAGTGTTAAAGGTGAAGCTGGAGAAGAAAAGAGAAGTGTTTTACATCCGATCGATACAATGAGGTATGAATCTTTGCCATTCCTTCCGTACTTAAGTTTACTTGCAGGTTCTAATACGGCAGCCACTTGATTGAAAAATGGTAAATCATATTACAATGAATTTGAAATCCTTATTATCAGCGTTATTTGTTGTGAGTTTTATCTCTGTAATTTTTGCACTAATAACTTCTCTTGCACAGCCTAATTTTCTCTCTTTTTTGTTTTATATAAATTATGTGTGTTTTATATTCAGAGTGTTCTCTGTACTTCTCAGCCTCTGATGCTGATGCAAGTTCGTTTTCAATGGACCTGTATCTAATCATTCTTGTGCAGATGACAATAAACTTGACTTGAGATGCTTTAATGAGTGCAGGCCTGGTGGTAACGATGGAGAGAGAAGCAGAATTGGCATTTCAAGCCAAAAGACTTTTTATCACAGGGACAACACTTTACCTCCTGACTGGACAGATTACAGCCCAGTCACTGTGTTCAATAGCTTCAGAAAACAGGTATTTCCAGTAATTCCTCTTTTTCTTTCAGACTTCCAGCATCAGCTGTACTTTCTACACACACTTTACCAAAAATGGAGGGAAGTAGAAGACTTGTGCCTCTAAACAGATCTGGAAATAGTTCAACTAAACATTAAGATTATTTTCCACGAGGACCTCATCAAAAGTAGAATATTAAACTTCATAATCCTGTTGTAGATTACAGGACAGTGTGACTTCTTGCTTTAATTCAGCAGAGCCTGATGGTTCTCTATTTGTAAACTGGCAGAGAAAATTACTATCACCAATTAGACAAACAGGTACAGACCCGGGTATGCAGTTCAATTACTTTATTACTGCTTAAGTGATTATAAGCATGGTCTTTTATACATTAGAATAAATGCAGTATGCAGAAGTCCCGAGTTTTTGTTTTGCCCTAATCAGCAACATTCCAAATGCTTCCATACCTTACACAAAACTAAGACATTGGGTCTCCCACATACACAATCAGTTTCCCCAGTAACTAACAAAACAAGCCACTGGTCATGTAGCCTTGAAGGCTAATGGTTACTCCTTGAACACACCATATATGTGTTATCAGTTCTATATTTCTAACAGGGATTGTCGTTAATTAATACGAGTAATACAGACCCCATCTGTTTCGTACCCTGCTATTCTCATGATTTTGTTAACCCTTCACCCTCAGGCTTATATTTCTTCCCTCCTCTTTGATTGCCACCTTCATCATACTCAGGGTCAAAGGATTCCAACTTCACCTTCAGAAATGTCCTTGTGGGTCCGTGCCGGGACTTGGACAGCAGGGCACATGTAAGTCTAAAGATCCCTGCTACCACTGCTATCAATACCAGTATCAATCCATAATGCACCACCGTTGTCCACCACCCTCCTAAGAGATACCCAAAAGCTGCAGTGGAATTCTCCTCCTATCTTGCATAGCTGTTTCACCTTTTTCTGGATATGGTTTGCCAAATGAATTATGATTTTAACCTCATCTGGTATATAGGTACAACTCTGCTGCCCTAGAATAGCACAAGTTCAGCCTTTCTCAGCTAGTATGAAGTCCAGAGGCACTCTATTTTGCAGGGCTACAGTTCTGCTGGCTACTACCTCTGCTGCCAGCCCTTTAATTTGTTTCTAGGCATCTTCTAGGAGCACGGCCGCATCATTGGTCAAATTTACAAAGGTTGAGTCCATATTTATCAATTCCTGTGAAGTCCTCGCCACTGCCCACTGGGGAAAAGTTTTCATCCAAAACCTTTCAGTTTCTGAAATGGCCCTCTTGCTTCGAGACCAGTAGGGGTGCTTTCCTATATCCTTTAGGTGATGCATATGGAGTCACTACATGGACCATATAACAGCAACCCTCCCAGTTCAAGGGCAACCAGGGATAGGCCCTTCGTACCACATACCCAGTATGTTCCGTTAACGGCTAAGGTGGTGTGGAGATATTGGAATTATTCACTTTGTGGCTACTACACTTCCTTGTATCAATCACCCCTTGGCATAGGCACTCGTCACCCTTCATCAGCCCTGTTAGGGCTAGGAAGTGGGGGTTTCACTAGTTCTATTGAAGGCAGGAAGGTACCATCCATCAAAGAGAGTGGGCACCTGTCCATAGATGATAGATGTGTTACGAACCCCGTAACTGGGTCACTTACCAGCAAAGATAGAGAGGTCCGTTGAAGTCTGATGGTACTATTTTTAACAGTATTTATTGGTAAAAATACACAAAAATAATATCAATGCAAACATACAGATAATATACGTCATCAATACTAAATCTAAAAGTGCAGGTATAATAATAATCAATAAGAAATAAGCTCTATCGTTGTCTCGGGGATAACGTATTGTCCGATGGAAATATAAAAGTCACTCAGTTCATTCAGGCTGCAGCCTTTGGTTGGAGTCAAGAGAGAGATTTTAGAAACTTGCCAGCTTTTCCTTTTTATGATTTTGATCCTTGGTGTTTCGTTGGTGTGGCCTCTTCTTTAGCTAAGCCATCTTCCGTGGCGATCCCGCCAATTCCCAGGCAAGGGAAAAGGACGCACTCGAGTCCCACTGGCTGTCGCTATTAAACGCTGCCACGGGATTTCTTGCATTTCTCCTGGTGTGTCTGAAGGGGTTGTTCCCCAGACCCTCTTTTATCCTTACTCACGGGGTCTCAGATGTCAATCAGGTTGGGATGATGCAATCCCTCAACCAGCCCACTCTGGTTGTCCTCTGAGGGGTTTCAATGAATGGGACAGTACTCAATACACAATTCCTTCTCCAAGAGACAATGGCCGTTATCAGTGGTTCCAGTCTTGCTGAGGCCAGGACACATTCCAAACCTTGTGTATTCTGCGTGTCTCTCTCTCATTTCCTGGGTCCCAGACCCGAATTAATAGTGATCTTGCAATTCTCAAAAAGGAGGGGGCTACTTTGTACCCTTTGGCCCCTCAGAGTAACACTCTTTTCCTTCAAAGCTTTTTTACCATCGGTAAAAATGAATTAATAGAGTCTTACAGGATTTTAGAATCTAACACAATACAAAGTTTTTTTTCACTACAGTTATACATTCAATTCAGCATCTAAACAGTTAACGATTACATTGTCACTTCCTTTAATATCTCAACATCTTGTACCTTACTAAAGTCTTGTAGCATCAGACTTCAATTTGCTAACCACCTATTTTTATTCCTTTTCTTCAGCAAACAAAAACTAAAGAGTTGTGATCTTAGCTTACGTGTATACTACAAAAGTTCATGCAAATACTAATCTTTATGTTACTTTCAAACTGAACAGTCAAACTTCATGGGGGTTGTCTTTATTATTCACATGCTTTGTCAAAATCCCTTCAAACCGGATCCTGTTAGTTAAAATGGCATCCTTTTCATCTAGGACTGCCCTCATTTCATTATCGGGAACACCTTTTGAATTTTCAACTTCTTCAAACCGTTCTGCCAAACCAGACAGATCATCCATGTCCAACCCTGGACCTTTTAACAGCCTTATCTGTTTCTCATCTTTACTTCTTGCCTCTATAAATTTTCTCCTGGCTAAGGGCAGGACTACCTCCTCTCCCTTACTCTCTTTCACTTTACTATTCTCCGTTTTACCACCCTCTAAACCCTCTTGGTACAGGGTCGGTAAAAACGTCTCGGCCAAATCGATACTGGCCAGATTTAAACTGCTCTCGTTCTCAGCTGCCTTTCTCAACATGCTGCGAGTGATCGCGCATGCGGGATAGATCTTGGAATCTAGGGGCGGGACCTCAACACTCACAGGCTGGCTCGTCAGCTTCATTGCTGACCAAACCTTACCACCGGCTAAATCGTTACCAAGAAGGACATCCACGTCAGTTCTCGGGAATTCTGATTGCACCCCTATTTCAACTGGTCCAGATACCAGATCACAATTTATAAGGATCCTATGCAAGGGCACCACTTCTGTCCCTTTTCCTGTTCCTCTCAAGGCTACCATCCCAGTCTGGCGACCAAAATCTAGTACCTTACTGCTAATCAATGACAGTTCAGCTCCCGTGTCTCTCCAGATCCGTACTGGAACTGGTGTGTCTCCCTGTCTCACAGACACAGTTCCTTCTGAAATACATTTCTCAGACCCTTCTCGTACTGTGTCTACCTGGGGCTCTCTCGTTGATTTACTGTTCACCACAGCACATCCTATAGGGACTGCTGCTTTCCATTTTCCTGTCTCCTTCCTCGGAACAAGGCACTTAGATGCAATATGACCCACCTTCCCACAATTAAAACAGGTCAAGCCAGGACCTCTCCTGCCGTCTTGCCTTTCCTCCTCAATCTTACCACTAGCTCCCGGCGGGACCTCTGCCTCAGCTGGCGGACTTTCTCGATTGTTCCCACAGTCTCTCTGGTAACTTTTATTCGAGGAAAACTTTGTCTTGTGGGTTAGGACATATTCATCTGCGAACCTAGCAAATTCGGAGATGGATTTATTTGGTTTCTCATTCAAATACATCCGGATATCATCTGAAACACAACCTTTAAATTTCTCAATCAGAATTAACTCCCTGAGACGCCAAAAATCTTCTTCCACTATTTCTGCTGCACACCAACGATCCAAGAGCACACCCTTCTCATAGGCAAACTTGGTACATGTCTGATTCTACCCTTTCATTAAATTTCAGGTATCAATTTGTAGGTCCGAAGAATGGCCTCCTTTACTTTCTCATTATTCTCCGACTCTTCTTCCTCCATGGACAACGCCGCATATGCCCGTTGTGCCTTCCCTTTTAACACACTTTGTAACAACACCACCCACTGCTCTTTTGGCCAGTTCTGATTCACTGCCACCTTTTCAAAATGCAAGAAATAACCATCAATATCCGTTTCCTCGAATGGAGGTACTAACCTAAACTCCCGACTAACATTAAACCGCTCCTCTCGGTCTGACCCTTGAACTCTTTGCTCTTGCCTTAACTTCTCCATATCCAAGTCATGTTGCCTCTGTTTCTCTTTCTCCTCATACTCTCTCTCTTTCTCGGCTCTCTCCTTCTCTTTTTCAGCTGCTTCCAGCTGTTTTAATTTCATGCTCCCTCTGCTTCTCAGCTCTGTCCTGCTCTTTTTCCTTTTTGGCTCTTTCTTTCTCTTTTTCAGCTGCTTCCAGCTGTTTTAATTTAATTTCATGTTCCAACCTTAATTTCTCCAACTCTAACTGAGCTATCCCACTGGCTGGTGCCTTTTCAGGGATATTTTCCAATACCTCAGCTGAAAACACATTCTTCACAATATAATACTGAGTTATGGCCCTCCGCACCTCCCGCGTTTTCATTGACAACCTCACCTCTGCGAGGTTTAGTCCTTCCACAATATTTATCAAGTCTGAATTTGTGGCCGCCTCTAGAGCCTCCAGAGTCGGGTTTTCTATAAATTCATCCACGTCCATCTTTGCTGGTTTCCCGTTTGGCTACCCGCGCAACCAGATCCAAGTTTGGACTTATAAGCCTGTTTCACTGGCCCTCCAATTTGGTATCAAAACCCGAGACAAGATCCCTAAGTTGTTATGAACCCCGTAACTGGGTCACTTACCAGCAAAGATAGAGAGGTCCGTTGAAGTCTGATGGTACTATTTTTAACAGTATTTATTAGTAAAAATACAAAAAAATAATATCAATGCAAACATACAGATAATATACGTCGTCAATACTAAATCTAAAAGTGCGGGTATAATAATAATCAATAAGAAATAAGCTCTATCGTTGTCTAGGGGATTATGTATTTTCCGATGGAAATATAAAGGTCACTCAGTTCATTCAGGCTGCAGCCTTTGGTTGGAGTCAAGGGAGAGATTTTAGAAACTTGCCAGCTTTTCCTTTTTATGATTTTGATCCTTGGTGTTTCGTTGGTGTGGCCTCTTCTTTAGCTAAGCTGTCTTCCGTGGCGATCCCGCCAATTCCCAGGCAAGGGAAAAGGATGCACGCGAGCCCCACTGGCTGCCACGAGATTTCTAGTGTTTCTCCTGGTGCGTCTGAAGGGGTTGTTCCCCAGACCCTCTTTTATCCTTACTCACTGGGTCTCAGATGTCAATCAGGTTGGGATGATGCAATCCCTCAACCAGCCCACTCTGGTCATCCCCCTGAGGGCTTCAGTGAATAGTACAGTACTCAATACACAATTCCATCTCCAAGAGATAATGGCCACTATCAGTGGTTCCGTCTTGCTGAGGCCAGGACATATTCCAAACCTTGTGTATTCTGCGTGTCTCTCTCTCATTTCCTGGGTCCCAGACCCGAATTAATAGTGATCTTGCGATTCTCAAAAAGGAGGGGGCTACTTTGTACCCTTCAGCCCCTCAGAATTGTGGCACATTCGTAACAGATGAATCCTCCTTAGTGTGTAGCTGGAGGCTTCTACCTTGTCTTCTAATAACATTAGTTCTAGAAGTTTTAGTCTTATTACCCCCAGTCTCCCTACGCCCTACTTGTGTTATTGACCACTGTTGGGTCTTTCCAGTGTTATTATTAAGACATTGCCATGCCTCCATTTCGGGAAAAGTGAAGGAAATAGGAGCCAAGGGAATTTCACTCCCACCCCCCCACTCCCCCAGCAAATCCAGCAAGCAGAAGCATTCAAATGTACAACAAATTCATAACTAGAAAGGTATGCAGCAGGGTCTTATTTATAAACTTGGAGGTCTGTGCCAGCAGAAGTTCAAGCAATAATATGGCGACTTCTTTTGGGTCACTGGGCTGTCCCACTCTGTCCGTCACTGAGCTTTCACTGTTTCCTCTGAATCCAGTCGGGCTTTCCTTCTACCTATATGGCAGTCCTTGTCACCAGAATCACTTGATAGGGCCCTTCCACCTCGGAGAAAGACAGTCTTCCTTAAGCGTCCTCACATACACAGAGTCTCCTGGTCTAAAGGGATGAATATTCTCTTCCTCCGGCTGAGGTAATGCAGCTGGCACTTGCCCCGATTCAATTTTGTGGCTTCACCCAAAAATTTAACAATTTCAATAGTTTTCTCATCAGTGCAAATCAGAGAGGTTTGGGCATTTGTTAAAGGAGGTCTGAAACCAGCTGGCACTGGTCATCCCATTAACACTTAAATGAGGTTAATTTAGTTGTCCGATTCACTTGGTTTCTTAGAGTATATGAAGTCATAGGAGGGGCCTCTAGCCACTTAAATCCTGTTTCCTGATGATGCTTTAGCCATCTTTTAGAGCTCCATTCATTTTTTCCATGAATCACAAGCACTGGGACTGATATGGAAGATGATACCCCCAAGTGAAGCCCGTCACGTGGCCCAATTCTTTGATTAGTCTACCTGTAAAACAGGTCCCTCGGTTGCTATTAAATTTGTATGGCACCCCAAATCTGGGAATAATCTTCTTCATCAAGGTCTTAACCCCATTTGAGTATCATCCCTTTGAGTGGGAAAGGCCTCCAGCCACTTAGAGCAAATCCACTATTAATAACCTTCGCAGGCAGGCATGTGCAGAAAGTCTATCTGCAGATTGGCAAAAGGCACCTCTGTAGGTGGCATATAATCAAGTGTAGCAAGTGATTTTCCAGTGTTATTTGCTGAGTGGTATGACTTCATACCCTGTTCGGTAAAGTGCTGTGTCGCTGCCAAGTTGAGAAGCAGTATCACCACGTGAGGTGTCGGCGCTGTACAAGCGTGGTCTAGTACTAATACTGTAGCTCCCACTTCCCTCGAACATCCTGGCACTCTTCTTACCACGGGGGGTGGGCAGCAGTGTGGAACAGCACATCACAGGTCTTCTTAGCCTCGCCATGTCAGTAGCGCACTGGCAAAACCCTCCTTATCGTTCATATGCAGCTAGAATGGCTTACCTTAGGCTGGCATTCTCAGGGTGGGCACCTATATCAGGGCACTCTTCAATCGCTTGCTCCATCGCCTCTGTCTGGGGCTTGAGCTATGGCGACTTGCAGGGCAGCTTCATAGAGCTGATATTCAGGGTCCCAACGTCTGCAATGGTTCGTCATGCCCAGAAAGGTCATCATCTGCTTCTTGGTAGCCGACGTGTACAATAACAGTTATGCATTCTGGCCCCTGTGGGTCCCTTGGTGCAGCACATACCCCAGTAGATTGTGAGAACTTCAGTTTTGATAAGGAATCTCTGTGGCCTCTAGCTTCTAAGTGATTTAATAAGGTCACAGAGTTCATTCTGCTGTTAGTCAATGTTTGTGAAGCCAACAGCAAATCATCCACAAACTGCAATATATCATGCTGGCTCTGGGCAGTAATAAGTCTGCCAGATCATCGTGGACAGTAGCCACCTATACAGCAGGGCTTCTGGTATAGCCCTGAGGTAACCTTGCCCATTTATACTGCTGTCCATTACAGGTAAAGGCGAACAGGTACTAACTGTCTTCATGCAGGGATATCGAGAAGAAGGCTGAACACAAATTGATTACAGTATACCAGCAGCGATCTGACAGGATAGAGGCCAATATCACATTGGTGTCTGGTATGGCAGGTGAAACGGGCTGTATTATCTGATTTATTGCCCTCAAGTCCTGTACAAACCACTACTCATGCTGCCTTCCTGGTTTGAGAATGAGTAATATCGGCAAGTGTGTTCCAGGAGCTTTGTGTTAGTCGAAGAACCCTTGCTGCAATAAGGTTTTCAATCACCAATGAGTTGTTTCATCTTCTGATAGTTATGAGCCTCCCTTCAGCCTCTTATCCATTGCCGCCTTGTTTAGTGGGTCAGCAGTTAATATTCTCATTATTTTATTGACCCTTCATACTCAGGCTTAAGTTTTCTTCCACACAAGCAATGGATAGGCTTTGACTTAGTTTAACTTAGGTTTTAGTCCTTTGACATGGTATTGGGGGTAGTGTACTAATATGGATAGAAAATTGGTTGGCAGACAGGAAACAAAGAGTAGCGATTAACAGGTCCTTTTCAGAATGGCAGGCAGTGACTAGTGGGGTGCAGCAAAGCTCTGTGCTGGGACCACAGCTATTTACAATATACATTAATGATTTAGATGAAGAGATTAAAGGTAACATTAGCAAATTTGCAGATGAAACAAAGCTGGGTGGTAGTGTGAAATATGAGGAGGATGTTAGGAGAATGCAGGGTGACTTGAACAGGTTGGGTGAGTGGGCAGATACATGGCAGATGCAGTTTAATGTGGATAAATGTGAAGTTATCCACTTTGGTGGCAAGAATAGGAAGGCAGATTACTATCTGAGATCTAGGTGTTCTTGTACATCAGTCACTGAAAGTAAGCATGTAGGTACAGCAGGCAGTCAAAAAAGAGAATGGCATGTTGGCCTTCATAACAAGGGGAGTTGAGTATAGGAACAAAGGGGTCCTACTGCAGTTGTACAGGGCCCTGGTGAGACCACACCTGGAGTATTGTGTTCAGTTTTGGTCTCCAAATTTGAGGAAGGACATTCTTGCTATTGAGGGAGTGCAGCGTAGGTTCATGAGGTTAATTCCCGGGATGGCGGGACTGTCATATGTTGAAAGATTGGAGCAACTGGGCTTGTATACACTAGAATTTAGAAGGTTGAGAGGGGATCTGAATGAAATATATAAGAATATTAAGGGATTGGACACGCTGGTGGCAGGAAATATGTTCCCAATGTTGGGGGAGTCCAGAACCAGAGGCCACAGTTTAAGAATAAGGGGTAGGCCATTTAGAATAGCATTGAGGAAAAACTTTTTCACCCAGAGAGGTGTGGATCTATGGAATGCTCTGCCTCAGAAGGCAGTGGAGGCCAATAATCTGGATGCTTACAAGAAAGAGTTAGAGCTCTTAAAGATAGCGGAATCAAGGGATATGGGGAAAAGACAGGAACGGGGTACTGATTGTGGATAATCAGCCATGATCACATTGAATGGTAGTGCTGGCTCAAAGGGCTGAATGGCCTACTCCTGCACCTATTGTCTATTTTCTATTAACACCACAATGGAAGCATGCTATGCAGGAGATTCCTCATCAGGATGGCGATGGTGTTTTGAATCATGAGCAGGAGTGCTAAGATTAGTCTGTGTAACTCAGCTTCATTTAGAGCTGTTGGTGAAACTTGCTTCCAGTTCGGCTCACTGATAATGTGCTCATTTAAAGTCAGCTCAGAATGTGCATCTTTTTGTTACCATGACCTATCATTGGTAGAAGCCACCTCCTCTATACATCTAGTCCTGAATCTAGCATAGGCTTGATAATTAAGACCAGTGAGCCTGTATAATGGGAGTCCCACAACCACCTGTGATACCACTGAGCACACTAGCACCGGGTCTGCTGCCTGGGCTGCTCCTGGCTCAGTGCATGAATCAATTCCCGATATTAAGCTATTGACAGTTCCCACATCCTCAGATGCTGCCTGACCTGCTAAGTGTTTCTAGCGCCTTACTGTCTCAGTGAACAGAACTGCATCAGAGGACAGACTTGCCTCCGTATTTATGCAGTTAAAAAGTCTAATGAGTATTTATGGAACTGCAGGACAGATCTGCAGCAGGATCTGGCTTGAAAAGAAATTTCATGATTTTTTCCCCCCCAATTGCAGCAACACACAAAGAGATTTGTTGAAAGAGAAGCTCGATCAGCTTCAGTGTCACTTCACGTGGGCCCCGCAGAAGGAAACCATTGACCTGGAAGATATGATGTACAGATTACAAGGTTCTATTGGTATGAATTTGAAGTATAAAGCTCACTCCTGCAACCAACTTGCTTTTGTAAACTGCCTACAGGGCAACTATGAAGAAGCAATTCAAAACTTAAAGGAAGCTGAAAAGATTCTGAGGGAGGACAACAAAGATGAATTTGAAAGAAGAAGCATCATCACCTATGGAAACTTTGCCTGGGTGCATTACCACATGGGACAACTGACCGAGGCCCAGTCCTATCTCGACAAGCTGGAGATGATCTGTAAACCGCTCAGTGATGGCCCTCGCTATACAGCAATGATACCCGAGGTGTACGGGGAGAAGGGATGGTCATTGTTGGGTTCTGGTAATAGTCTTTACTATGAGGAGGCAAAAAAAAGTTTTGAGAAGGCTCTGAAGGAAGATCCTAATAACACAGAATGGATCATGGGATATGCCACTGTTCTGTTCCGTCTCGAATCAATTTCTAGAGCTCCTGCAAATCACCAGTCAGTAACGTATCTGCGTCGTGTACTGCGTCTTGATTCAGGTGACACTGTGGCCATGGTTCTGTTGGCTCTCAAACTACGAATACTTAATAAAAAACAGGAAGCAATTGAATTAGTTGAAAAAGCACTGCAGAAAACACCGGATTTTCCATACATGCTTCGGTATGCGGCAAAATTTTGGAGATTAGAGAAAGATGTGGAGAAAGCCATTGACCTGTTGAAGAAAGCATTAGAGATAACTCCAGACAGCATCTTCTTACATCACCAGATTGCGTTGTGTTATGAAATTAAACTAAAGCAACTGATTCCCAATCCTTTCCCCCAAAATGGTAGCAATTGTGAAGACCAGCAGAAAACTGAGCTGATCAGAAAATGTAAGCATCACTTTGCAAAGGTGGGTGAACAGCGTCCAAGTGCAGTCAAGCCACAAATGGATTTTGCACAATTCTGTGTAAGGATTGAAGAGTATTCGAAAGCGGAGGAAATATATGACAAGCTGCTGAAGTTAGTAAACATTAGTCCACGTGACATGCAGGAAATATGTTTAAAAGCTGGCGTATTTCAAAAGCATCAGATGAACTCGGAATCAAATGCCATTACACTATTTCTGAAAGGCCTGAAAATTGAACATGAGTCAAATGAACGGCAAAAGTGTCACAGACAGTTGGAGCAGTTGCTAAACAGGAAGCTTCAGAGGAATCCACAAGACAACGAAGCCCTTCATGTCAAATCATTATTGAATGAGATGGATGAGAACAGCTGTAATGCTAATGGAGATTGATCCTGATCATATAAAATATCTCAATGCTTATAATAAATTATCTCTTTTTCCACTGATAAAATGATGCATGACAGCTGTATTGATTCTGTCTAAACAAAGGCAGGCTGGACCATTTTCTTTCATTAATAAGAGTTTGTTAGCCATTTCTTTTAACAAAGGTAATACAATTGATTGTAATTTTCAATGATCTTGTAATTATCTAAATTTCTGAGCTTTGTTTTGGAATGCTGATGTCAATAATAGCATAAGACTGTACCTTCAGAAGTTCCATTCAATGTGAATTTTGGAGAATTATACTACACAGAGCAAACTCAGAGAACCCTATGAATCCTCTATGTCAGAATCCTTTACTTAATTAATCACAAGTTGTACTTTACTTTTCAGATTGTTTCTTATATCTGCGGAACAAGTGTAACTTTTAAAGAGTAATGTTTGGATTAGAGTTGAATTTCGTAGATGTCTGGGAATTATGATTTTGAAGTAGAGGTTGTATCTGTCCAGCACAAATCAACAGAATTAGAGCAAAATATTCTTAGTTACACAAGTCCAGTGCACTAGAGGTAATGAGGGTATGAGTGCCAGTTTTGTGTAATTTCTGAAATATTATAATAGAGAAGGGGGATAGTGGCTGATAACATTTGACCAGCCTGCCCAGGTTAGAGTGGAGTAGTTCTTTGCATTCCTGTAAGTGGACTATGCAAGTAGGAATTATTTGTTTATTCAGTGAGTGCGGAATAGGCCCTTCCAGCCCCTTGAGCCACGCCGCCCAGCCATCATCCGATTTCACCCTAGCCTAACCACCGGACAAATCACAATGACCAATTACCCTACCAACTTACATCACCAGATTACTTTGTGTTATGAATTTAAACTAAAGCAACTTGATTAACAATCCTTTTCCCAAAAATGGTCGCAATTGTGAATATCAGCAGAAAACTGAGCTGATCAGAGAATGCAAGCATCACGTTGCAAAGGTAGAGGAGCAGCGTTCAAATGCAGTTAAGCCAGAATTGGATTTTGCACACTTCTGTGTAATGATTGAAGAGCATTCCAAAGCGGAGGATTCCTTCGACGGTGGGAGGAAGTGGGAGCACCCAGAGGAAACCCATGAGGTCACAGGGAGAACGTATGGGCTTCTTACGGGTAGCAGTAGGATTTGAACCTGGTTCAGCTGTATGTAACGCATGTACCAAATACTACAATATTGTGCCATTTGGGATTAAATAAATAACCATCCTGTATTCTTAGCAGCAGAAGAGAAGCAGAAGATCAATCCAGAATGAGATATTATAGAGCTATTTGTCAAGAGATGAGGAACAGAGCCAAAGGGGGTGAGAAGGAGCAGGATCTAAGGGGACCAAGTGCAAAACATGCATAGATCCGAAAGTACTGAGAGCCTGGACAGTGGTGCAGTTCTATGGTACTGCTATCCATGGAAAAACATCCTACAGTACACTTGTGCTCTGCTGAATACCACGTGTCATGTTTGTATGTGTTTTGAATGAAGTACAATTACAGATAACATTATGGATGAATATCACTTCATTTTTGTATTGAGAAGTGCAAGGGGAATTGCCACAGGTGCAACATTAGAGCTAATTAAGTAATCTGCACAGTCACAATTGTTCTATATGAATTATATCAAATCATTATTAATCACTAATAAAAGTCTTTGATTTTGACTGTGGATGGATGTGATTCATTGATTAAAAAGAACATTTGGAAATTAATCTGTGACCATAATCATCAGACAGAGGATAATTCAAATCTTGGAATCATTATAACTCCTGCATACAGTGAGACGATGAAGAAGGATTAATGAAGATATCAGAGAAACATAGAAAATCTACAGCACAATACAGGCCCTTCGGCCCACAAGGTTGTGCCAAACATGTCCCTACGCTACAAATTACTAGGCTTACCTATACCCTCTATTTTTCTAAGTTTCATGTACCTATCCAAAAGTCTCTTAAAAGACCCTATTGTCTCCGCCTCCACCACCTTTACTGGCAGCCCATTCCATGCACTCACCACTCTCTGAATAAAAAACTTACTCCTGACGTCTCCTCTGTACCTACTCCCCAGCACCTTAAACCTGCGTCATCTTGTGGCAACCATTTCAGCCCTGGGAAAAAACCTCTGACTATCCACACAATCAATGCCTCTCAACATCTTATGCACCTCTATCAGGTCACCTCTCATCCTCCGTCACTCCAAGGAGAAAAGGCCAAGTTCACTCAACCTATTCTCATAAGGCATGCTCCCCAATCCAGGCAACATCCTTGTAAATCTCCGCTCCACCCTTTCTATGGTTTCCACATCCTTCCTGCAGTGAGGCGACCAAAGCTGAGCACAGTACTCCAAGTGGGGTCTGACCAGGGTCCTATACTGCTTCTGAATTACCTCTCAGCTCCTAAATTCAATTCCATGATTGATGAAGGCTAATACACTGTATGCCTTCTTAACCACAGAGTCAACCTGCACAGCTGCTTTGAGCGTCCTATGGACTCGGACCCCAAGATCCCTCTGGTCCTCCACACTGCCGAGAGTCTTACCATTATTACTATATTCTGCCATCATATTTGACCTACCAAAATGAACCACTTCACACTTATCTGGGTTGAACTCCATCTGCCACTACTCAGCCCAGTTTTGCATCCTATCAATGTCCCGTTGTAACCTCTGTCAGCCCTCCACACTATCTGTAACACCTCCAACCTTAGTGTCATCAGCAAACTTACTAACCCATTCCTCCACTTCCTCATCCAGGTCATTTATAAAAATCACGAAGCGTAAGGGTTGCAGAACAGATTGCTGAGTCACTCCACTGGTGACCGACCTCCATACAGAATATGAACCGTCTATAACCACTCTTTGCCTACTGTGTGCAAGCCAGTTCTGGATCCACAAAGCAATGTATCCTTGGATCCCATGTCTCCGTACTTTCTCAATAAGCCTTTCATGGGGGTACCTTATCAAATGCCCTGCTGAAATCCATATATGCTACATCTACTGCTCTTCCTTTATCAATATGTTTAGTCACATCCTCAAAAAATTCAATCAGGCTCGTAAGGCATGACCTACCCTTGACAAAGCCATGCTGACTATTCCTAATCATATTATGCCTCTCCAAATGTTCATAAATCCTGCCTCTCAGGATCTTCTTCATCGGCTTACCAACGACTGAGGTAAGGCTCACTGGTCTATAATTTCCTGGTCTATCTCTACTCCCTTTCTTCAATAAAGGAACAATATTCGCAACCCTCCAATCCTATGGAACCTCTCCCGTCCCTATTGATGATGCAAAGATCATCGCCAGAGGCTCAGCAATCTCCTCCCTCGCCTCCCACAGTAGCCTGGGGTACATCTCATCTGGGCCCGGCAACTTATCCAACTTGATGCTTTCCAAAACCTCCAGCACATCCTCTTTCTTAATATCTACTGCTCAAGCTTTTCAATCTGCTGCAAGTCATCACTATTATCAGCAAGAGCCTTTTCCATAGTGAATACTGAAGTGAAGTATTCATTAAGTACCTCTGCTATTTCCTCTGGTTCCTTACACACTTCACACTGTCACACTTATTCTTTCACGTCTTATCCTCTTGCTCTTCACATACTTGTAGAATGCCTTGGGGTTTTCCTTAATTCTGCCTGCCAAGGTCTTCTCAAGGCCTGTTCTGGCTCTCCTAATTCCCTTCTTAAGCTCCTTCCTAGCAGCCTTACAATCTTCTGGATCTCTAACATGACCTAGCTCTCTGAACCTTTTGTAAGCTTTTCTTTTCTTCTTGTCTAGATTTATTACAGCCTTTGTACACCACAGTTCCTGTACCCTACCATAACATCCCTGTCTCATTGGAATGTATGTATACAGAACTCCACACAAATATCCCCTATACATTTGCTGCATTTCTTCCATACTTTACCCTGAGAACATCTGTTTCCAATTTAAGCCTCCAGTTTCCTGCCTGATAGCCTCATAATTCCCCTTACTCCAATTAAACGCTTTTCTAACTTGTCTGTTCCTGTCTCTCTCCAATACTATTGTAAAGGAGATAGAATTATGATCACCATCTCTAAAATGCTCTCCCACTGAGAGATCTGACCAGGTTCATTTCCCAATACCAAATCAAGTACAGCCTCTCCTCTTGTAGGCTTATTTACATACTGTGTCAAGAAACCTTCCTGAACATTAGGATTAACTGTATTATAGATAATATTCATCATCCTATCATTTAAATAAAATGTTGTATCTGGCAAAGGTCATTTTCAGGTGATTAAAAAGAGCTTGGGGTCATTTGGGACTTTTTGGTGAGCTTCAGTTATCAGGAGCAGTCACTTGTTGGCCAAGCAGTGTGAATATTTTAAAAGAACAAGGGCAACTTACTTAATAGATATAGCCAGTCCAAACATACAGAACTCAATGAGCGAGAAACACAAGAAATGTGCTGAATTTAAAAAGGAAATTGAAAGATTATGGAACATGAACAGGGCATACATTGCCCCAGTGGTAATACCTACAACTGGTATCATCCCAAAGCAACCACACAATAGCATTAAAGAAGTAGGCCTACACAACAATATTTATTTAAAGCTCCTGAAAGGCACAATACTAGCATCACTAGAATAGTCCAACAGTTCCCAACAATTGAGAAATGTGTGTGCTTGACTATGCCCATTCCTCAGCTTTTACCAGCTTGAACTGAGAGAAAAAGATAATAACTTTATTTATAGATCACTCATCATGCAAATGATGTAGTCCAAAGTGCTTTACAATGAGATAAAGGTACAAATATGACAAATCAAATAAAAGATATATAAATATGTAAATAAAAGGCAAAAAGATGATAGTTAAAAGCAACGTAAAATAAATAAGTTTTGAACTGGCATTTAAAAGTGTCACTTATAGCTTAGGCATTGAGTTATGCAGTTTAGGAGTGTAGTTCAAAACGATGACCTGCCAATTATCTTTTGAAGGAGATTAACAGCCTGGATGACGAAGACCTGAGAGCTCGTGCCGAAGTATAAAACAAAAGTGATTTTGCGATGTACTCCAGTCCCAAACCGTTAACAGTTCTATAAACAAGGTAGAAGAACTTTGTCTAAAAGATACAGGAAGCTAATGTGAGACTGATATGTTCCCTCATCCTGGTTTTAGTTAAAAGTCTAGCAGCAGCATACTGAATGAGTTGAAGTTTGACAGTAGATTCCTTTGGAGGGCCAGTTAAAAAGTGTAATGCAGTGAGGTAAGCTAGCCAATAACATGAAAGAAGATACCAACCTTTTTTTCAGAAATATAAAGAGTAAATGAGAGGTGGAAGTAGATATCAGATGCTGGAAAATGATGCATGGGAGGTAGTAATGGGAGAACAAAGAAATGGCGGCAAACTCATTAAGAATTTTGCTTCACTCATCGCTGTCGAAGACACCAGCAGTATGCCAGAAATTCGAGTGTGTCGGGGGTAGAAGTGAGTGCAGTTGCTTTTACTAAGGAGAAAGTGCTTGGGAAGCTGAAAGGACTGAAGGTAGATAAGTTGCCTGGACCAGATGGACTACACCATAGGGTTCTGAAAGAGGTAGCTAAAGAGATTGTGAAGGCATTAGTAGTGATCTTTCAAGAATTACTAGATCCCGGAATGGTTCTGGAGGATTGGAAAATGCCAAGTGTCACTCCACTCTGTAAGAGACAGTGAATTACAGATGAGTTAGCCCAACCTCAGTGTTTGGGAAGATGTTGGAGTCCATTATTAAGGATAAGGTTTCAGGGTACTTGATGGCACTTGGTAAAATAGGCCAAAGTCAGCAAAGTTTCCTTAAGGGGAAATCGTGCCTAACAGATCTGTTGGAATTCTTTGAAGAAATAACAGACAGGATAGACAAAGGAGAGTCAGTCGATGCTGCTTACTTGAATTTTCAGAAGGCTTTTGACAAGGTGCCACATGCAATCCAGTTTTTCTTTTTGTTTGTTTATCATGTATTGCATTGTGCTGCTGCTGCAAAGTTAACAAATGTCACGACATAGGCCAGTGCTATGAAACCTGATTCTGATTCATCTGCCTCCCCAAGACCTGCAAATGGCAACCTTGGTCAGGCCCAAGAGCAAACCAACAAGAAGATCCCCAATGTGATCTACTATCTCTGTATTGAGTGACTGAAGGTCAAGAGTAAAAGTCTGAAGTACTTCCAAAGCCTGAGGAGCAGCTCCTTCACATAATCAAATAGGCACTGCAGTCTCTCACATGTCGCTTTGTGATGGATATTCATCTCATAGGCTTCTTCTTCATGTTTTGCAAATATTGCTTTTTAAAATCACTTTCTTTCTTGAATGGAAAATCCTACAGAATGTAGTAGGTATGGCCCAGTCTATTACAGGTAAAGCCCTCCCAAACACTGAGCACACCTACATAAATCACTGTCGCTGGAAAGCAGCATCAATCATCGGGGAGCCTCACCACCCAGAACATGCTCTTTTCTCCTTGCTGCTATCAGAAAAAAGGTACAAGAGCTTCGAGACTCACACCTCTAAGTTCAGGCTTTTGAACCAAAGTGGACAATTTCAATCAACTTCACTTGTCCCACCGTTGAAATGTTCCCACAACCAATGGACTCACTTTCAAGGACTCTTCATTTCATGTTCTCAATATTTATTGTTATTTATTTATTATTACTATTTCTTTCTTTTTGTATTTGTCTTCTGCATTCTTGTTGAACATAAAATTGGGCAATCTTTCATTGATTCTGTTAGGGTTATTATCCTATAGATTTACGTTGCCCACAGGAAAATAAATCTCAGCATTGTATATGGTGATATATGTACTTTTAACTATAAACACAACAGTTGCCACTTGTAAGATCAAAAACAGATGTAAGTAAAATTGCAACTAAATTACTTTGTTCAGTTTCTGGTCAGATATGAGAGTCAGTCTTCCACTCTGTTGTTCACAGGGTCATTGTCCTTTCAGAAATTTGATGGTGGATGGGAAGAAGCCATTCTTGAAACATTGAGTGTGTATCTTCAGGCTCCTGCACTTTCTCCTAAAATGAGAAGAGGGCAATGGGGGCTCTCACTGATGATATCGCATTTTTGAGGAATTGCCTTTTGAAGGTGTCCTGGATGATGGGGAGGCTTCCTAAGGCTTTTTTCCAATCTTGTGTAGTGGCCCCTCCATATCAGTCAATGATGCAACCAGTCAGAATCTTCTCCGTGGTACAACTGAAGAAATTTGCAAGTGCCTTTGGTGACATACCAAATGTCCTCAAACTCCTAATGAAATAGAAGTGCTGTTGTGCCTTATTTGTAACTGCACCAATGTTTGGCCCAGGATAGACATATAGAGATGTTGACACCCAGGAACTTGAAACTGCTCTCCCTTTCTGCTGCTGATCCCTTGATGAGTCCTGGTATGTGTTCCCTCAACTTATCTTCTTTGACCGAGTGGAAGGCTGTTATTGCCTCACCACTCAACCAGCTGATCAGTCTCACTCCTTTTTGCCTCCTCTGCAGCATCTGAAATTCTGCCATCAATAGTTGTGCTACCAACAAATTTATAGAAGGTGTTTGAGCTGTGCCTAGCCATACTGTCACTGGTGTAGAGGATGTAGAGCAGTGGTCTAAGTATGCATCCTTGGGGTATGCCAGTGTTGACTGTCAGTGAGGAGATGTTATTTCCGATCTGCACAGACTGTGGCCTTCCAGTGAAGAAGTCATGCATCCAGTTGCAGAGGTAGGTACAGATGATTGTGTTTTGGAGCCTTTTGATTAGATCTGAGGATATGATTGTTTTGAACACTGAGCTGTAGTCAATATTACAGCAGGCTGATTTATGCATTACTATTGTCCAGGTGATCCAAGGCCAAATGAGGAGCCAGTGAGGTTTCATCTATTGTGGGCCTATATGGTAGCAGGCAAACTGCAGCAGGTCCAAGTCATTGCTTAAGCAGGAGTTATTCTAGCAATGACCAGCCTCTCAAAGCACTTCGGAACTGTAGATGGGAATGTTACTGGACAATTGTCATTGAGGCAGCTCACCCTGCTCTTCTTGGGCACTGATATGATTGTTTCCCTTTTGAAGCAGGTGGGAACCTCTGACTGCAGCATGAGAGATTGAAGATGTCTGCGAACACTCCTGCCAGCTGGTTGGCAGAGGGTTTCAAAGCCCTACCAGGAATATCATCAGATCCTGACGCCTTGCAAGGGTTCACCCTTCTGGAAGATTTCCAGACATCAGTCTCCGAGACAAAGATCACGTGGTTATTGAATTATGCTGAGTTCAAAGTTCAAATTTCAAAGTAAATTGATTAGCAAAGTACATATCTGTCACCGTATTCAACCCTGAATTCATTTACCTGAGGGCATACTCAATAAATCAATAACCATAATAGAATTAATGAAAGACTGTACCAACTGTGTGTACAACCACTGTACTAAAGGGAAACTATGCAAATACAAAAAAAAGATAGAATAAATAATACCAATGATAATAATAATCATTATTATTATTACATACTTAAATTACATGAATAGGTAATATCGAGAACATGAGATGTTGATCCCCTTGAATTTGAGTCGATAGGTTGTGGGAACATTTCAGTAATGGGGCAAATGAAGTTGAGTGGTTATCCTCTTAGCTAACCTGGTAGTGTGGGTCCTGAGGCTAACAAACAGCTCTAGACAGACAAGAATAATAACATCTCTCCCATTGGATAAAATTCTCCTTATCACTAATCATAACCCAAACATGCTGCTACACAAAACCCACTACCTCAGCAGTTAACATAAAAGAGAAAGCCTTACACTCTCCCCCCATCAAATTTAGCCATGTCCTCATGACGTCGAGATAATTTGCCAACCCTTCCTACAAACACAAAAACCCAATCCAGGTACAAAAACAGTGACGCCGCTCCCCAAACAATAGACCTCAAGCCTTGTTCCCCAGGCACTACATAGGCCAACCTATCTGGGAGTTTCCTATTCCTCTGAGACCTCTGTACCCCCTCACCTAACCCTCCAGGCTCGGACACTACTGGGGATATTTCAGGTCTGATTGCCGAATCCTCTCTCAATCTAGCACTCCTGCCCCCCTACAACTCAGAGCCCCCTGTTTCTCATTCAGGGCCCTGCAGTAACCCAGGCTGCCCACAGCTGACTCAGTGGGAGAAGGGCCAGGAGTCTCTTAATCAAGGGGAAGTTAGCAAAAGGCAGCATGTACCATACCTGCATCTCATCATCCTTCGAATCTGTATCCTTCCCCATTTCCTCAATGGATAGCTGCTATATGGTTTCCTCCCAACTGCAGCACTTGGCCCGGGCTGATTCTGCAGTCTCTTCATCCTCCTGTAATCGAGACGTCAGTTTATTCTCGGGCACCTCCAACTCTCCAACAGTCCTACGAGTAAGGTCTTCCAGTGCCCTGGTAAGATCAGCTTGCTGTTTCTCGACCTTGGCTCTCATAGCTCGCTCTGTATCCAACTCCTCCTCCAGTTCCTCAACCGGGGCCTGATATTCTGTAATCTTCCTCTGAAGAGTAGCAGTTAAAGATTGTTCATCCTCCAGTTTAGTCTTCACTTAACTTATTTCAATTTCTTTCTCTGTAATGACTTCTTCCCGGTCAACCTTCACTTAAGCTGTCAGTGGTCTTCTTCAGATCTGTTGGCCTTAGTCTGCAACTGGAAAGCTTCTGGAGGTCTCAAGATGGCGCTTATGGAGTAAACCGCTATTGGCTTTGCTCCAAACCTTTTACGTCTTTTTAACCTACAAACACCCCTTAAATGATCTTTTTATACTTATTCTAAAGGGGTTTAAACATACAGAATTTTTCTTTTTAACTATTCGATCTATTTTCAACTCGCTGAAATGTCTAAATCAAAAGAATCGAAACAGATGAAAGAACCGATAACTTTAGAAACTATTGTGAAGCTTATAGAAGATAAATTTGAAGGACTGGAGAGAAAAATAACTGAACAGCTTTTTGCGTTTGATGAGCGTTTAAAATCATTCGAAGGAAAACTTCAAACACTTACACTGGAATTACAAAAACAACAAGCAAGTATTTTGGTACTTGAAGAAGCCGCTCACAAGAAAGATCATATTATCGAAACTTTGCAACAAGAGCAAGCTTTGACTTCTCAACAGATGGATCGTTATAAATCTAAAATTACTGATCTTGAAAATCGCTCTTGAAGACAAAATCTTTGGCTAATTGGAATTCTGGAAAAATTTGAGAACGGTGATCTTACTGCTTTCTTTTCTAAACTTCTAATGGATGTCTTTGGTTCAGAAGTTCTGGATTCTCCTCCAATAATCGATCATGCACACCGTGTCTCTCGCTATCGTTCTGATTCAAATAAACCACGACATGTAATTCTCCGGATCCATTACCCTCATACCAAAGAGCGTCTGATTTGGGCGGCTCGGAAAAAGGGTATGATTAACTTTCAAGAATTTAAATTTCGTATTTTGGAAGATTATAGCCCTGAAGTTTTAAGGGCAAGAATGGCTTTTAGACCGGTTATGTCGAAAATTCACCAGGCAGGCTACAAGCAAGCACTGTTATTTCCAGCACACCTGAGAGTAACTTTTGAAGACGGAACTTCTCGGCTGTTCAAATCTCCAGCGGACGCTCAAAGCTTTTTGGAACAATGACACTCTATCGGGTTGACTAATGTAATAATTAGTCTATAAATTTCGATCTTTTACAGAATGATGTTTTTTTTTTAGGTATGGCTTACATTTATTTTTTATATACGGTAAAAGTTCCTTTTTTTTGGTTTATTCTGACTTTATTATTTTTTATTATATATTATTAATCTATTAACCTTGAAAATAACTGATTAGAGTTCCTTTTTTTTAAGTTTGTATACGCTTTTTAATATTTTTAACATTTAAATATTAAGATTAAAAAAAAAATAATAAAATGGCATTTCTTCTTCCTGACAGACTCTAGTGCTTGGAACGTCATATCCGTTTTGATGAGTTTGAAAGTTTTAAACTCTTATTTAAAATACTAATTTAGTATTATTTATTTATGGGTTTTATCAATTTAATTTTTTTTAACCCTTTTGTTATATATATATAAAATACTAATTTTATATTTTAACTTTTGTTATATTAACCCTTTCTTTTAATATGGGTTGTTTGTATTCTTTCAATTTTTTTTTGTCTGAGACACAGGGGTAATTTTAGTGTTTGATTGCCTGCTTGCCTCTTTTTGGCTTTTTTCCTGGGGTCTCGAGGGTGGAGGGAGGGGGATTTTTCTTTTTCTTTTTTCTCTTTTTGCTTGCTTTTTGCGTAGTTTTATTTCATGGGCCTATATGAATGGTTGCAGTGCTGTAACTTCCGGTTTCTCTTTGAACTCACTTCCTTCTTCCGGGTTCATGAGTTCACTTTTTTTTACACTTATCTGTTAACTGTAATAAACATTGTCAATATGGATAGGATTATTAATTTTGTTTCTTGGAATACTAATGGTTTAAATCATCCGATCAAACGGAAAAAAATATTCAAAGTATTCCATAGAATGAATGCCAATGTTATTTTTGTGCAGGAGACTCATGTAAGGAAGGTGGATAGTCAACGTTTTTTTAGGTTTTGGAAGGGACAACAGTATCACTCAAATTCGCAAGCCAAAGTAAGAGGTGTTTCTATTTTTATAGACTCATCAACTTCTTTTATACATCATGAAACAATTTCAGATCCACAAGGTAGATTTTTGTTTATTACTGGTCTACTTTTTAATCAAAAGGTTGTTTTAGTTAATGTTTATGCTCCAAATACTGATTGTCCTGAATTTTTTAAATGCTTATTTACATCCTTTCCTAATCTGAATCAATCTAGACTGATAATGGGTGGGGATTTTAACTGTTGTTTAAACCCTGTGATGGATAGATCCAAGCCCACCCAAACTCTTCCGAATAAATCGGCTTCTCTTATTAACTCTTTTATGATTGATTCAGCTATTTGTGAAATTTGGCATTTTCTACTCCCTAATGACAAAGAGTTTTCATACTTTTCCCATGTCTATCATAATTACTCAAGAATTGATTACTTTTTCATTGATCACCATTTACTCACAGATGTTACTGATTGTAAATATAACTGTATTATCATATCTGATCATGCACCTTTGAAGTTATCTATTGAAATAACGGATTCATATATCAATGCTAAATTTTGGAGGTTTAATCCTATTTTATTGCAGGATTTAGACTTTGTTAACTTTATTAAACAACAAATTGATTTGTTTTTCTCAACAAATTCTACAGCAGAGATCTCTAGTGGAATTTTGTGGGATACTTTTAAAGCATATATTCGTGGACAGATTATTTCATACTCTGCTGGAGTTAGGAAACAAACTAATTCTAAAATATTAACATTAGTTGATAAAATCAAGGCAATTGATACGATTTATTCAATGACCCCTAGCAAAAAACTTTATAAAGAAAGAGTGGAACTTCAAATGGAACATAGTTTATTATTATCCTCTTCGATTGAAAGTCAGTTAATTAAATCAAAAACCCAATTCTATATGTATGGAGATAAGTCTGGTAAATTACTGGCTAACCAATTGAAAATTTCTTCGGATAAACGACAGATTACTAGGATTCGTAAACAAGATGGTACTCTGACGATCGACCACAAAGAGATAAATAGAGCCTTTCAAGATTTTTATAACTCCTTATATCAATCAGAATTTACTAAGGACTCTTCTATAATAAATGAATTTTTAAAGGAAATTGAATATTCCAAAAGTAACTGTTGAGGATAACGTAATTTTAGGTACACCTATTATGGAGTCTGAAATAGAAAAGGCTATTTTTTCAATGAATTCTGGTAAAGCTTCTGGTCCAGATGGTTTTCCCGTAGAATTTTAAAAATCTTTTTCTTCTATACTTTCTCCTTGGCTTTGTAAAATTTTTAAAGATGCATTAAGTATAGGTAAATTACCACAATCTTTTTACGAAGCTTCTATTTCTTTAATTCTTAAAAAAGATAAAGACCCTACTGAATGTGCATCCTATCGGCCTATATCCTTGTTAAATACGGATTTTAAGATTTTCAGTAAAATTTTGGCTATTAGATTAGAAAATATATTACCTCGAATTATTTCTGAAGATCAGACTGGATTTATTAAAAATCGCTATTCATCTTTTAACATTAGAAAATTAATTAATATTATTTATACTTCTTCATCTAAAATACCAGAATGTGTTATTTCTTTAGATGCTGAAAAAGCATTTGATAGAGTTGAATGGCCATATTTATTTACTACAATGCAACAATTTAATTTTAGTTCAAAATTTATATCATGGATTAAATTAATATATCATAAACCTTTAGCTTCGGTTTTTACCAATAATCAAAGATCTCCTTTTTTTCAGCTATTTTGTGGTACAAGGCAAGGTTGCCCTTTAAGTCCTTTACTATTTGACATTGCTTTAGAACCATTGGCTATAGCTATTCGTGAATCACCTAATATTCTGGGTATTACCCGTGGGGAGAGGACGTATAAAATATCATTATATGCTGATGATTTGTTATTATATATATCTGACCCTGAAAGATCTATCCCTGCTATTTCGTCTTTGCTTGCTCAATTTTGTAATTTTTCTGGTTATAAATTGAACTTTAACAAGAGTGAACTATTTCCATTAAATATGCAAGTTCCAATTTATAAACATTTACCATATAAAATTGTTACAGATTATTTTACTTACCTAGGTGTTAAAATTACTAAAAAAACATAAAGATTTATTTAAGGCTAACTTTTTACCTTTAATTGATCAAATTAAGCAACTTGCTATTAGGTGGTCTCCACTATCTTTGTCATTGGTTGGTAGAGTTAATGCTATTAAGATGATGATACTACCTAAATTCTTATATTTATTTCAAGCATTACCAATTTTTATTCCTAAAGCTTTTTTTGATACTAATGACTCTAAAATATCTTCTTACTTGTGGCAGAACAAAAATCCTAGATCGGGCAAAAAATATTTACAGAAGCCTAAGAAGGAGGGCGGCTTGGCTTTACCAAACTTAAGATTTTACTATTGGGCAGTTAATATACGGTATTTAATACTCTGGACAGAAGAATTGACTATAGCTACTTGCCCACAATGGGTAAATTTGGAATGTAAATCTGTGCAAGATTTTTCACTGATTTCAATCTTAGGATCTTCACTTCCTTTCTCTTTATTCAAATTGAATAAACAGATAACTAATCCTATAGTCAGATATACATTACGAACTTGGTTTCAATTTCGTAAATTTTTTGGTTTGAAAAAATTTATTTTATCATGTCCTATAATATCTAATTATTTTTTTCGGCCTTCATCTATGGATCAAGCTTTTCTTTTATGGAAAACAAAAGGTATAACATGTTTTCGTGATCTGTTTCTGGATGATAACATTATGTCCTTTGAACAGCTATCTAATAAATATAATTTACTTAAAACCCATTTTTTTAGATATTTGCAAGTTAGAAATTTTTTGTATAATGAGTTACAGTATTTTTCGAAAGAATGTCGATTGGACATTACAGAAAGAATTTTAGCCCTTAATCCTTATCAAAAGGGTTTAGTAGCCATCATTTATAAGATGATCATGAATTTACAGTCAGATGTATCAGAAAAAATTAAGAAGGAATGGCAAGAAGAGTTGCATTGTCCTATATCTACTGAGCAATGGGAAAAAAATATATTATTGGTAAATTCGTCTTCTATTTGTGCTAAACATGCCCTAATACAATTTAAGGTTGTACATAGAACTCATATGTCTAAGGATAAACTGGCTCAATTTTATTCTCATCTTAACTCAACCTGCGATAGATGTCATTCTGATGTTGCTTCATTGACTCATATGTTCTGGTCTTGTCCTTGTTTACAAAACTATTGGAAAGATATTTTCAGTATTATTTCAAGAGTTTTAAATATCAATTTCCAACCGCATCCTTTTACTGCAATTTTCAGTTTACCAATGACGGATAATAACCGTTTATCCGCTTCATCTCAACGAATGATTGCATTTGTTACATTAATGGCTAGAAGATCTATTTTATTGAATTGGAAAGAAATTAATCCTCCAACTGTATTTCAGTGGTTTTCTCAAACTATTTTTTGTTCGAGTTTAGAAAAAATTAGAAGTCTGGTTTTTGATCCTTCAGTTAAATTTGAAGAAACTTGGAGACCATTTATTCAACATTTTCATATGAGTTGAATTGTCTTTTCCTAAACCTTACTTATATTATCCTTAATTATTTGGATGGAGGTTCGGAGTTATTGGCACTACTGTATATGTATGTAATATTATTCAATGGCCCATGTTGGTTAGTGTTTTTTTTTGGGGTTTTTCTTTTTTTTCTTTTTACTTCTTTGTTCATTAATGTTCTGACTTTGGGAGGTTATATATTTTTATAATTATATATCTGAATGTCTATTTAAACTATTAATTATGTACACTCAAACACCTTGTACTCATGTTTCATTTATGTTTGTTTAAAATTAATAAAAAGATTTAAAAAGAAAAGAAAGAAAGGAAAGCTTCCTCACATTTCACATTCCACTTCTGTCCAAAAAGCTCTAACGGGTCTAAATATTCTTCACCCTCCGGTCCGTTCTTCCCCCTTCCTTTCTTCCCCAAGGGAGGGGAGCCACACAGAAGCAGATTCAAGGGGTGTCTCACTTTGGCGAATCTCCAATAATGACAGCAAGACTCCAAAAAACTGGCGCAGCTCACTCACAGGCTGGGACCTTTGCCCGACCTGGCACTCGTCCAGGGAAAACTTTTAACTCTTTCGTTCCCAGCCGCTCGTTCAACAGCCTCGCTTCATATTCTTCCGATGCAGATCCAAATACTAGGAGATCATCCAAATACACCAACATTTCAAACAATTCCATATCCCCCACCGTCTTCTCCATGCCCCGCGGGAAGGTTGCAAGGGTTCCGGATATGGCCTAGGCTAGGACATCTTTTCGGACTGGAAGAATCCCGGGGACCTATAATGGCCGTCTTCTCCTTGCTGGCCTCATTCATCGGGATCTGGCAACATCCGCTCCTCAGATTCAGCACATTAAACCACTTCGCACTGCTCAGACAGACCAGCGCGTCTTCGGCCCTCGGGACCGCATACTGGCCAGGGAAAATGCGCCTGTTCAGAGACACACTCTGCCTACGTCTGCAGGGGCCAGTTGCCGCGAACTCGCTCGCCCCGAGGTGTCCTCAGCGGTCAACTCCCCCCAGCCCCCGTGGTATTTCGGAGCGTCCATTAAGAGGGCCTCACCCTCAGATACTCCCCCCGCCCCGGTCGTACCACCATCAGCTCTCGTTTAAATTCAGTACCGGCCCAATGCTCTACACCCTTCTCACAAACAGCTCGAAACGCCGGGTGCACAGACAATGCCCCCAGACAGCTCACACTCGCCTTCTTCTGGCATGCCCTCATGCGCCTCCTCACCAGCGGGGTGTGGGTCACCTCCAGAATCGAAACGCTGCCCGTCTCGACAGTCACATCAGCACAAACGATTCACGAACCTCAGGCACCCCCACATTGGCCTCCGAGAAGTCCAATTTCACTGACCAATAACCGTCGTGTGGATAATCACCAGCACTGGTACCCCAAACCTCCGGTGCCCTGAATGTTGTCGAGGGTAAATGTTTCAGATACTGGTTGTAAAGCGAACTGTGCAGCAACTCGACCTGCGACTCTGCGCCGAGTATGGCTTCAGCATAGCTTCCATGTCTCCGTAACGACACCCTGGAGCGCGCTCCCACTAAGCCTTCAGGAATAGGGTCTTCATCTTTCGGGAGTTCCTGGATACATTGCTGGGAACGTGTTCCCCCAGAGACGCCAAGCCGTTCTCTCACTGGGTCTCCTTTAAGTTTCCCGACATCTCTCTGAATAGCGGAACAAATGAGGGAGGGGCTGATCCCCTTAACTGATTCCACCCCCCTCCCTCCGCCACCGGCACCGGAAGCAATTTAGCTGTCTCCAAAGCCAGAGAATATACACTGGCAGCTTTACCCCAACTTCCTGACACATGTTTTGAAATCCCCCCCAGGGAAAGTCTTCGAAGTTAGACCCCTACCTGTAAGCATGCGGTGCAAGCTAACGACAATACGGCAGCAGGACCAAACCAAATCCTAAACGCTGCTCAAACAATGAAAAGATTACTTTGTGTCGAGATTTGACCGGCTGCACAAGGAGTGCAAGCTGATGTGAAAGCTGTCAGTGCGCATTACAGAAGCCGAGGGTAGAACTAGCACTAATCGAGATGACATCGCCTCTCTGCGTTATCAGAATGCAACCATGAAAGCAGCTATGGAGGCGTTAATCTTTAAAGTGGACGACTTGGAAAATCGTAGCCACCGTTCTAACCTTCGCCTGGTGGGTCTCCCGGAGAGGGCGGAAGGGGCTGATATGGTCTATTTCTTGGAAAAATGCTTGGTGCTGAAAACTTCCCTGCGTCCCTGCTGATTGAGAGAACGCACAGAATCGGCAGGGCTGAGGAGGTTGATGCACAGTCGGCTGAGCGACCCAGGGCAGTGATAATGAAGTTCCTAAACCACGCGGACAAGACCCGGGTTATGAAAGCTGCCAGGCTGAAAGAACCTGTACTTTCCCACGACAGCTCTGCCGAACTCCTCAGGCGAAGGAAAATTTTTGATCCAGTGAAGAAAGAGTTGGCCTTTCTCTCTCTGCATCGCGGACCTACGGTATGGGATAACTCACCCTGCCAAACTGCGGGTCACCTACAACAAACAAACAACGCCACACCTTTGACAGTGCGCCGGCAGCGGAGAAATTTGTGTAGGAGCTGAAGGACTACAACTTGGAGGCCGCGGGCAAGTGAGACAGTACAACAGCTTTTTGACTTTTACTTGAATAGATATGTTAATGGTGCCCAAGGGACATAAAGGAACGCTAACGAGCGTTAGCAGTGTGCTAACGAATTTGCAGCGGTTCACATTATCTTCACTGTAACTACGACCAGGTTAAATTTGAGAAAGAGTCTTGGTCTAATTTGGTTGTGATATTCTCTACTACTGATAAAGTTGGGGCTCTGTACTGGCTGTTGGCCACGCTGCTCTTCACCAATACGAAGGCGCGGGAGGGCCAGTGAAGCTCCATAATTAGGCACTATTTCGGGGCAGTCAGGAGGTGCTCATCGTTGTGGGTGTATTTCAGTTCGGGAAGTACACTTAGTTACTTAGTTATGTTTACAATGTTCTAGTTACTACTTACTGGTTTTTACTCATTTTTTATTACGTTGTAATTTCAGTTAGCAGTCATTCTAAATCAATTCAGCTCAACATGATTGAAACTATAACTAATAGTCTATATGCCCTGCGAACTTCAGTTTTCCTCTTGGATTAAGTAACCTTGTCAAGTTAAAGCAAGTCACGGGCTGGCTGAAGGAGTTTGAGTTGTGGAACGGAACGGAACTGCTGTGTGGGTTGAGCAAGATGTCGGCTTCAATGCGACAGGGCCGGTTGGAAGAAGTGCTGAGTCGGAGATGAACTGGATGGTGGAAGTGAGTTGGAGATGGAGGCCAGCGGAAAAGAGGAATGGAGTGGAAAGAGTAAGAAAAGGAAATAGAGGTATGAGATATCGAACTCTGAGGAATCGGGATGATCAAGATAGGATAGCAAAACAATGGAAAGAAGATGAGATTAAAGCAATTTAAAACTGAGCGAAGACTTTTGGAGATTGGAACCCGGTTCATTTGGCGAAGATAATCAACAAATTTATTGGCGAGGTCAAAAACAGCAAAGATTTTATAAATTGGATCGCTATTAGTGATTTGTCGGGATAGTGCTCAGCAAGGCAAAGTGATAAGATAGAATAAAATAGACGGCAAAAAGTACGATGTTCAATACCCAACAATAGAAAGTGGATGAGAGGAGTTATTTCGGAGATACCAACGAAAGTTACTATGGATGAGATTAAACAGAACGTAAAAGGAGCAAAAATTATTGAGGCCAAACGTTTGAAAGTTACAAGAAACGGGAAAAAGTGTGATAGTTATCGATGTTGATTAATTTTGATGAAGAGAGACTGCCGACTAAAGTTTATTTCGGGTATATGTGTTACGAGGTCAGAATATATATTCCACTGCCTGTAAGATGTTTTAAATGTCAGAAATTCGGGCATGTTGCGGCGGTCTGCAGAGGGAAACAAAGATGTGGGAGATGCGCTGGAGACCATGAATATGGGAAATGTCAGGCGGGCGCTAGGCTGAAATGCTGCAATTGTGGTGAGGAACACAGTGCAGCTGATCGAGGGTGTATTAATAGCAAGAAGGCAGCTGAGAGACAACATGTAAGAGTAACTCAAGTTCCGCAGAGGCAGTGAAAGGACTGGCTGAAAAGGAGAGGACTACCAAGCAGACAAATGCAGGGAATAACAAACCGGTGAATTGTCAGGGCTGTGAGATGATAAATAAGGATACACTTATAATGAGTAGAAAGAATTTCATACTATTTATGGTAGACGCAATTAACTGTTCAGCGCAAACAAACAGAAGAACTGAAAAAGTTAAAATTATAGTCAAGTCTGCAGGAAAGTATCTTGGTATTACAGGGCTTAGATGGGAAGTAGTCGAAGAAACGCTGAATGGAGGGTCAAACAGTTCACAGGCGGGATATTAATGGCAGTGTTACAATGGAATGCAAGGTGTCTTATCGCTAGGTCAAGAATTTAAGAAATGTGTATCAGAATTTAAGGAAAACCACAAATTTTATGTATACAAGAAACGTGGTTGAAACTATTGGAGTATAAAAATATTATGGAGTATAAAAGTTGTATTATTTGCTGTCTAACCAAAACTATGTAGTCAGCTTGCTATGCATGTATCCAAAATGAAATCCTAGGAATGTAGAAGACAATGGTGTGTTAAAGGTAGCTAAAGAGATGTAGCCAGCTTTGAAACTTGCTATGCATGTACCCAATTTAGCAGGAGAATGAAATATTAAGAATGTTAATGAAAGGTAGCGAAGAGATGTAGATTAGAACATGATTAAGTCACGAAGTATTAAGAATGTAAACTTGCTATTGCTAGAGAATGAAATCTTAGGAATGTAAAAGACAATGGTGTGTTAATGAGAGGTAGCTAAGAGATGTAGATTAGAACATGATTAAGTCAATGGGACGTACCTGTGGTACGTGTGAAACTGGACCAGGAGATTGATATAAAAAATGCTGTGTCTGGGGATCGGTGGGCAATCAGCGACTAGCTCAATGACTGTCTCAGTTTTGATTTGCAAATTAAATTTTAAGCCTTCTTGAAGAATCTTATGCGTCTCCTAATCATTTGTGGGGCACGAGAAACAACGACAAAATTGGCGACCGTGGCAGGACCGGAAAGAGACCCGCGGAAAGGAAACGGCAGATTGGGGACGCTTCCCAGTCCTCTAGGGACCCCCACAAGGCTAACAGAATAAAGGGTGCACCCAAACAAAAGGTAAGTGCTTTTTGCGACAATTTGGACTAAGAATTCTGTTGGCTTTGGGGAGGGCTTGGAGTCTCAGAAGTGTGGAACCACTGCCGAAGGGTCTCTCCGGTCCAAAGAATCAGGTAGGATTGGGGTTTAACAGGAGGCTCAGAGGATTGATCAAGAACACTGCAGTGAGGGTAAGTACAAATAAGTTAATAAGAAGTTAAGAAAAAGTCCATGTGGTGTTGGTAAATCCCTGTGGGTACCGCTTCGTATGAAAGGAAGGGCTGAACGGGCAGGAAAAGGAAAATAGAATAGAATTAGAGTAGAAAATCCTCGTTGTTACCGCCTTAAGAGATAAGGGTCTGAACAGACGAGGTGCAAAGAGCAAGTTCTGTGGGTACCGCTCTGAATAGAGGTCTGCACGGGCAGAACAGAATAGGAAACAAGGAAAGTCCAATATATAGTTTAAAGCGCTGGTAGATAGACGATAGACTAGGCATAGAATTAGAGGAAATAATATTATCCAGTAAATGAACTGTGAATCTCTGAAATACCTTAAAAAGAGAGAACAACATGACAGGCAAAGGAACAGCAGTAGAGATTCTGAGCAAAAAATTCCTGTTAATTAAATATGAGATCACAAAAACTTCAGAAAAATGGGAAAAAAAGAACCAATAACCTGGTCACAAAGTGGCCAAGAGAAGGAACGTTTGATGTAAGTTTGTGCGAAGAAATGGAGGGACTAATTAAAAATTACAAACCAAGAGATAAGTCTAAGAAAAGAGGGCAAAAAAGAGAATGAGAAATGGAAGTGCTAAAACTCTTCAGAACGGAGGGAGAAAGGCTGAGGAGGACAGGTAGAATATTGATTACAAGCGAGGAAGACACTAAAGTGCTGGAGAAACAGCCTGTTAGAAAGAGAGGAAGGTAAAGTGAGAAGCTGGCTTCAGCTCCGTACCCAGATGCGAAAGAAACAGAAACGCCCCCTCCCTATAATGAGGAAGGCACCCCTAAACAGTGCCCCCTGCTGACGGGGACAGTAAACATGCAGGGAGAAGTACAAGTTTGGGATAATGAGGAGGGAAAAAAAACAATACCAGAAGGAAAAAGCGGCGATATGGAAGGAGATACAGGCAGAAAGGATAAGCGTGGAACAGGTACAGAGAGAAATGGAAGAAGGGATTGAATGGATGAAATTCTTGAGAGAGGAAAAGGAATATGAGGAGTATTGGTTATACCATAGAAATGAACAGACTAGAAAAGAAGGTGACTCATTGGAGGAGCAAGTGTTAAGTGGAGAGAGAGAGGATGTGAGAATTTGTGGGGAAGAGGTAGGAGGCAGAAGCCCAGAAGAGCAGAAGGAGGTGGTAGGGGAGCGACTTGCGGAAGTAGAGAGAGAGCTAGATAAGTTATTGAGAGGGGATTGCCAGAGGAGATGCGAAAAATACTCCAGGGGCCAACAAAGTACTGAATCAAGACAGAAAGGAATGACTCCACAAGGAGACCGAGGGAAGAAGAGAACCCCGGAGACATTTGTGTGGGAGGCAGTAAAGACATACCCTGAGACAGATGGGGAGTCAGGTGAGGAGGGGAGTCAGGGCTGGTGGGAAGAAGGAGGAAGAATGATGCCGTTGTTAGTAAAAGGATCAGAACAAGTACAATACATCCCTTGGGGATCCCAGGACCTAGAAGGGCTGAAAAACACTCTGCCCAATCTACATGAAGGAGCAGGGAAATGGATTAGAGCCTTTGAAGCAGAAACAGTGGGACGATTATTGGCTATGGGAGATTTGAAGGCACTATTGATAAGGTTGATGGGAACCTCCAAATTTAACGAACTAATGGAAATGGCTGGCATAGTAAACTCGAACGACCAAGAACTGATGGAGACGGGTTTGACAGAGTGAGGCAGAGGGTATGGCAGGCCCTCAGAAAGCTTTATCCACCCAAAGTGGACCCCAAAGCCTTAAAGGGGGATCCACTGGGAGACACTGAAAACCCAGCAGCCTTTGTAGAAAACCAATTGAAAAGGTGGAGACTGGAGACTGAGCAAGAGGTGGAAAACAGCCGACACAGCATTTTGGATGCAATGCCTCCACAAGGAAAATCCAAACTGGAGGAAGTGGTTGGGCTAACGTCAAAGACCCCACAAGAATTTAGTGACCACGTAGTCCATGCGGTTGAGAAATACCAGAAAGACAAACAAAGGTTGGCTGAGCAGCAGGAAGAGATGCAAAGAAAGTTAATACAAATGCAGCTCGAAGAGCTCAAAAAGAAGGAAAAAGCGACAAACAAAAAGATGCTGCCAGCAACCACCGGTCCAAGTACAGCCTTCGAACTGGATGAAGCACCGCTATATGGAGGAACCGATCATACTGTAAGACAAGGGCTGGAAAACCCCATGCCAATAAGCGTCTTTGGGGGGAGCATTCCCAGAAATGCCCTATCAGGAACAGACTAAATTCAAACAGCCCAGACAGGACTGGAAGTTCCAAGGAGGGGGACAGAGAAGCTATGGGCAGAGGGGACCAGTGAGGAAACAGGGGGAAAGAGAGGTATAGAGATTGTGCTGGGGGTGTAATCAGCCAGGTCACATGAGAAGAGATTGTCCGTTTACACCATGGCCTGTCACACACCAGCAGGAACCGATAAGAAGGGAACTAAAGTTTAGCCAAGGACCAGCCCCCACAGGCCCAAGCGGACCTGTGAACCCCTATGCGAGGTATTAGGGGTGCCCCGAGAACTTGAGTGGGAAAGGACATTACCCAATGATAACAAGGGAGGCAGACGAGGAACCCATTGTTCAGGTTATGTTAGAAGGGCAACTGACACCAATGATGATAGATACTGGAGCCACGTACACTTGTGTACAGCCACAGTATGCCCTTCACCTTCCCATGTCAGGAAAGTTTATTAAGACAGTAGGGTTCTCGGGGAAAACACAGTTGACACAGTGCACGGCTCCACTGCAGTTGAGAATGGGAAATAAAGGAATTGTTTTGCCGGTGCTAGTATTTAAAGGAACTCCGATTAATTTGTTCGACAGAGATGCCTTATTGAAACTGGAATTAAAATTAGAATGCACTAGAAATGGGCTGAGTGTGGAAAGAGCAGGGGCTCAATTGATAGTGCGAGAAGACAAGAAGGCTAATGTCTTTTGGATAGGAGACATCGCAGATCAGATTCAGGAAACCTGGGAAAAATGGAAAAAGGGCGTGCAGGCTACATTACCCAGGGCTGTAATGCCCAAATCTGAGCTACATTGTACAGTGATTTTTGACAAGACTCAGAACAGGGAGTTAGAGGAGAGATGGCACCTGGAGGTATGTACCCAACAGCACCTGAAAGGGGAGGCTGTGATAATTGGAAAGCAAGGGGCAGCTTTACAAGTTAAGTGGAACACCTTTTTAGAAAAATGGTACTGGGTACCGGAGGCTGCGCCCCACGTAACGTTGTTGGTAAACAAGGGATATCAGCCTAAAGACTTAGGACCCTTAGTTAAGAGTGTTGAAACCATAACAGTGTGGAGGAAAATCACGCCAGAGGTGTGGATATCAGAAGACAACAATTGCATTAAAACAATGGTAAGTGTAGATATGGTAGGGACAGTGAGAGAGGTCAAAATAACTCCCCAACCACACATGCCCTTGCTGGGAAAGGAAAGAGGCCAGCAGAAAGATAGAAGGTTAGATGAGTTGCCATCTATTTTGTGGTCACAGCATGACATGGACGTAGGGAAAATAAAAACAGCTAGTCCGGTGGAAATAAGGCTAAAAAGGGGAGCAATTTCACCCAAGAGACCACAATACCTCTAAGACAAGAAGCAGAAGAGGGAATAGCATCGACAGTGCAGGGGTTGCTTGAAATAGGGGTGCTTAAAAGAACAAACAGTCCATGTAATACCCCGTTGCTGCCGGTCTTAAAAGCAGATAAATTTAAGTAGAGATTGGTGCATGATTTGCGAGTGGAAAATGATGTGGTAGAGGACTGGCCAGCGGTAGTCCCCAACCCACACACGCTTTTGACTAATGTTCCACCAGAAGCAAGTTACTTTTCAGTGATTGATTTGTGTAAGGCTTTCTTCAGCATTCCTCTAGCCGATCAGTGTCAGTATCTGTTTGCATTTACTTACAGAGGTGCTCAGTATACCTATACCAGAATGCTGCAAGGGTTTAAACATTCACCACACGTTTTTAATCAGGTGTTGAAGGCAGACCTAGAGGGTATACCACTGGAAAGTACATTATTACAATATGTGGATGACCTGTTGATTTGCTCCCACAGCGAGGAACAGTGTGAGCAGGACACTATAACTCTGTTAGAGAAGCTAGCGCACGGAGGACATAAAGTATCCAAAAAGAAACCGCAATTTTGCAGGGTAATATCCAAGGGAGTGAAGGCGATAGCACCAGATCAGATTGAGGCAATAACTAAGGCCCCCAAACCCCAGACTGTAGGGCAGATGATGACGTTTTTGGGAATGACAGGGTACAGCTCAGATTGGATAGGAGAATATGCTGAGATAGTGGCACCTTTGAGAAAGATAATGAAAGAAGCAGGACATACAAATTTGAAGAATGGCTTACAATGGAATGGAGAGGCAGAGATAGTTTTCAATACTATTAAGCAGGAATTGCAGTCAGCACCAGCATTAGCTTTATCTGACTACAAGAAGGATTTTCATTTGTGTGTATCTAACCGACAGGAGGGTTATGTCACAGCGGTTCTAACACAAGAGACAGGCACAGGAAAAGCAAAGCAGCTGACAGCATACTACAGTAAGAAACTAGATGAGGTGGCTCAGGGGTATCCACCTTGTTATCAGGGATTGGCGGCACTGTACTATGTATATGAAAAGGCATCATCTGTAACCCTGGGCTATCCTGTGACTCTGTACATGCACCACAAAATAGCAGAATTGCTGGAAAGAGGGAAATTTGTGTTGACGCCAGCCAGAATAGCAGCGTATCAGATGCTATTGACATTTCCAGATATAACTATACAGAGATGCACTACCAGTAATACAGCTGATTTTGTCCCTTTGGGCTATGAAGGAGAACCCCATGATTGTGTAGGGAAGACGATGGCATTTGCCAAATTGAGAGCAGATTTACGGTCAGAACCACTAGAGGATGCAGATAAAAAGGTTCTGTTCGTAGATGGCTCTTGTTATAGGGACTGTGATGGAAATCATGCAGGGTTCTCAGTAGTATAGCAGGATCAGTCAAGCTATAAGATTATTAGGATGGAATCCTGTCCCCAACCGTGTTCCGCCCAACTAGCTGAAATCAAAGCCCTGACAGCTGCATGTGAAACGATGGAAGGTGAAAAAGTAGACATCTATACTGATTTGGCATATGCCCATGGAGTATGCCATTTGTTTGGGGCAGTGTGGAAGCAGAGAGGTTTTTAAAAAAGTAATGGAGATCCCATACAACATTGTCAGCAAATTCTAGACTTAATAAAAGCCATAATGAAACCTGAAGTATTGGCTATAGTAAAATGCCAGGCACATAAAAAGGGAAATGATATAATAACAAAGGGAAATCAAGCTGCGGACAAGGCAGCCAGAAAAGCGTCTGGATGTACATCAGCTGTCATTGTGCCCCAGGTAAGCCTAGCTCCGACCTAAGGACCTAATTGAAATACAAGGTAAGGCAACTTTGGCAGAACAGACAATGTGGAGACGAAGGGGGGCCAAGCAGAACCCGGAAGGCTTATGGAGCATGGAAGATGGTTTGTTGGTAGCGCCCACCCCTCTACTGACGATTCTGATTTCAGAAGAGCATGGGATGGACCAGTGTGCAAGGGGGGAAGTGATAAAGAAAATAAAGATGGATGGTTTTTGGGCACCTTATTTACAGGCTTCAGTGGACTTTGTCTTGTCACAGTGCGAGGTATGCACACAGAATAATGTTCAGAAGGGAATTACAACCCCAGTAGGCCACATTCCTGTACCTGAAGGACCATTTAAACATCTAGTGATCGATAACGTAGACATGATAAAGACAGTGAGAGGGTAAAGATACATGCTGGTAGTAATTGATCGATTTAGCAGATGGGTGGAGGCAGTACCTTCAAGAGATCAAGGGGCTAAGACAGTGGTAAAATTTCTGACAAATGAAGTCATCCCAAGGTTTGGAATACCTACAGAGGTTAGCTCAGACAATGATTCAGCTTTTATCCAGAAAGTGGTCAAACTGGTACTACAGGTGCTGAGGATAAAGCAAAGATTTGGATGTGTATACCACCCTCAGTCACAGGCCATGGTAGAGAGAATTAATGGAACCCTGAAAGCATTGGATTGGCTTTTGGCAGAAAAATGGGGTGTGTGTAATGTTTGGAGAACAATGCTGCACTTTCATACCGAACAATACTAGCCCAGAAGGGTCTTTCACCAGAGCAATGAATAAATTAAAGAATCTGCGGACGGAGGTCAAACAGAATGCAGGGTCCGGACATCAGTTATTTGACTGGTTAGAAAGTAGACTCGGAGGATGGGGAGCATGGCTGACTAAAATAGCAATAACTGTCAGTATTATATTGTTGAGCTGTGCGCTTGTGCTGTGCTGTTTTCTTCCTTGTCTCAAGTCTCTTGTAGTGCGTGCTGTGACCAAACAATTTCCGATGCTCGTGGCAATTACTGAAGCAAGCTTAGTGGAGAAATAAACACCGAAAATGTATCGTTACAGCCTACAACACCTGCAGGATGAACAGGAGCAAAACGACAGTGTGGGAGTAGATTGTAAGGGCTTATGAGTCTTTTTCCCTGTCTCAGGTACCAAGGGGCAGGTTTTTGGCTCAGCGCCCCAGGGTAACAGGGAGAGAATACTTTGAGGTCTTGGCGCAGAAAATTATAGTTTAACCCGAGATTTGGAAATAAATGCTTGAGTTTATTGGGGCTTTTGTGCATGGACTCTTAGTCTTTCTCTGGGTCTCAAAGGGGGGATATATTGGAGTATAAAAATATTATGGAGTATAAAAGTTGTATTATTTGCTGTCTAACCAAAACTATGTAGTCAGCTTGCTATGCATGTATCCAAAATGAAATCCTTGGAATGTAGAAGACAATGGTGTGTTAAAGGTAGCTAAAGAGATGTAGTCAGCTTTGAAACTTGCTGTTTGCTATGCATGTACCCAATTTAGCAGGAGAATGAAATATTAAGAATGTTAATGAAAGGTAGCGAAGAGATGTAGATTAGAACATGATTAAGTCACAAAGTATTAAGAATGTAAACTTGCTATTGCTAGAGAATGAAATCTTAGGAATGTAAAAGACAATGGTGTGTTAATGAGAGGTAGCTAAGAGATGTAGATTAGAACATGATTAAGTCAATGGGACACGTGTGAAACTGGACCAGGAGATTGATGTTAAAAATGCTGTGTCTGGGGATCGGTGGGCAATCAGCGACTAGCTCAATGATTGTCTCAGTTTTGATTTGCAAATTAAATTTTAACCCTTCTTGAAGAATCTTATGCGTCTCCTAATCATTTGTGGGGCACGAGAAACCACGACAAAACCCGGGGTAACTGTGCAGAACTCCAACAACAAATAGAAGTACTCAATAAGAACAGCCGTGAGTTGGAAAAGAGATTGGAAAATGGAGGAACTTATTACAAAGTTACAAAAGGAAAAGTAAATTGTCTACACTCAGATTATAAAATAGAAACGTAGAAACAATTGAACTTCGAGATTTCAGTAAACAACTACAGGCTATGATTCACGTAAAGGAAAACTTGGAATTGGCAGACGAGAAAACCGGCAATTATTAAAAGTTAAGTATGCGGTAATTAGTATTCTTAAACAAGAAGACCTCCGTCTTACAAATGATGCAGATGTAATCAATATAATTGAGAATGCAATTAGTTGGAAACCATGTGACAAGATCAGGGAAAAAAAGCAGTTTGCGGCACTACTAGCTAATGAGATTAATTATACATCCTGCGGAGGGCCGCAATACACCCAGATGCATATAAACTGGAAGAGAAAGGAGGAGAGGAAGAAGAGTCATGAGTAGGGTAAGACAGTTAAAAGCCAAAACGGTTTTTCTGCAGGAGACCCATTTAACCTCTGAGGATGTAGTTAGAGTAGGGAGGAGATGGCCGAGTTTTTTTCAGCCTCTTTCAGCTCACACTTACAGGGGAGGGGGGTAATTACCCTTATACATAAGTCGGTGCCTTTCCACCTTGTTAATGTTACTGAAGACCAATCTGGCAGATACCTTATTATTCAATGCGAAATTTTCTCAGTCAGGCTTAATTTGGTCATGTGTATGGGACAAATGATTACAGTCCAGCTTTATTCAGACATTTGTTTTTATCATTAGCTGATCTTATTGTAGGTGGTGATTTCAACTGTGCACTGCAACCTGAACTGGACAGATCTAATGGGATGGATACCTCTCACCATCAGACAAGAAAAGAGTTATTGCAAATGCGCTGAAAACTTCAATTTAGTTGATGTGTGGAGAATGAAGTACCCGGATAAACTAACTTTTTCCTGCTATCCGAGCACTTGCCAGACCTTTTCCAGAACTGATTATTACTTCGTTTCAGCTGCTTTAACATCCACAATTACAAGCTGTTGGTATGACAGCATAATAATTTCAGATCACACCCCGGTTTCATTCACTTTGAACCTGCCTAACGCTTTACATTACTCCCCAAGATGGCGGCTTCAAACAATTTGGCTTTGGGATCCAGAGTTTATTGGAGAACAGATAGACTACTATTTTGGAATTAATACGGACCAGACATCTGTTGCTGTAAGGTGGGAAGCCTTTAAAGCTTTTCTAAGAGTTCAATGATTAGCTTCACCAGCTTTAAACCTAAATCGTTTACATTGGAAATAGAACAACTTGAAAAAAGAATAAAAGAGGCTGAATCGGAAATATTTCCAAATCCCTCTCAGTAGCTATTTGCAGAACTTAACAAACTGAGAGCTAAATATAATGCATTGTCCATTAATAAGGCAACAAGAAGTCTGATGAGACTGAAGCAATCCGATTTTGAGCAGGGTGAAATGGCTAGTAAACTCCCGACCTGGCACGTCAAACAGATACAAGCAGAAAGGGCAATAAACTCTGTACAATCAGATGAGGAGGTGATATCTGCTGACCCAAAAGAAATGAAGAATATCTTTTTGAGATTTTACCAATATCTGTATAACTCAGAATATTCAGGTTCAGCTCCACAAATACAAAAGGAATTTCTGGACTTGTTAGAGTTTACACCCCTGGATGAAATGTCCTTGACCTCGCTGGAACTTAACTTATAGGCTAAAGAATCGTCTGAAGCTATAACTAACATGAAGGGAGGGAAAACTCTTGGGCCCGATGGAATTCTGATTGAAATATATAAAATCCTTAAGACTAAACTAATACCACCTCTGTTTGATATGTATCAGGAGTCATTTGACACTGGATCCCTTCCCCACCCCCTTAATATGGCAGCAATTACACTACTGTTAAAGCCTGGAAAACCACATTCCCTGTGTGAATCTTATAGACCAATCTCAGTTCTGAACAATGATCTCAAAATTCTCTGTAAGGTATCAGCTAGGAAGCTGGAGCCAGTCTGACCAAAATGGATTTGGTCAGGGAAGGCAGGGCTTCCACAACATTTGAAGAGTGCTAAATATACTTTATGAAAAGTATGGAAGCTCTGATAGCACTATTCTGTCATTGGCTGCCGAGAAAGCCTTCGACAGAGTGGAGTGGCAGTATCTATTTAAAGTCTTAGAAAGATTTTTTATAGGGGGAAATTTCTAAGCTTCTTTATTCTAACCCACAGGCAAAAATTTTAACTAACCGACTTTTCTTGGCACCCTTTAAACTTCAACAAGGAACAAGACAGGTCTGTCCCCAATCTCCCCTCTGGTTTGTCCTGGCCATTAAGCCACTTGCTATGGCAATTCAAAAACAGGCTAACATAGCAGGAATAACTATAGGAGATATAGAATATCACCTAGCCCTGTACGCGGATGACGTAATTTTGTTTTGCTCCAACTCGAAACAAATATTACCTGCATTAATTGACCTGAGAAGTACTTTTGGTACTTCTGCAGGCTTTAAATAAACAATAACAAATCTGCAATATTATTCATGGATAAAAATAAGAGACTCAATCCCCCACTTCAAATTCCGTTTATAGTGTCAGAACAGGGTTTTACTTATTTGGATGTTAAAATTATCCCAACTAATTATAACCTTTTCACAGACTCAGTTATTCAGTTTATAAATGGATGGACGAAATTACCCATATCTTTGATTAGATGCATAAACATTCTAAAAATGTCAATTTTGCCAAAGTTCCTGTACCTTTTCCAATCTATCCTATTTTCTCCTCCATCTTTCTTTTATTTATTAAAACAATTTCTCTAATTTCATCTGGAATAATAGATGTCCAAGACTCAGGCTTTCCCTGTTATATTTATGGTATGATAGAGGCAGCTTGTACAGTAATTCTGTGTGGCCCAAATTAGAGCAGGAATGTTTTACCTTGTTAAGGACTAATCCCTTACTTGGGTCTCAAATGGATCCCAGTCGATCAATATCCCTCTTGAATTATATATGCATTCAGCAGATAAAAAAACTGGTCAAACAAACTAAAAGCCCTTCCTTAAAAAATACAATGATGGTTTGGCATGATGCTCGTGCGCATTTGGGAGAGATATCACAGTTATCCCAGTTCACTCCTATCTTTGGTAATGATGGCTTCTGGCCCGGCAGAGCAGATCCTGGCTTTAAAACTTGGTTGACCCGAGGCATAGCTAAGGTGTCTGATCTTTATAATGGCAATATGTTTATGTTATTTGAAGAACTCAAGGCCACATATGGAATTCCAACAAAACACTTTTTTAAATACCTTCAGCTGCGAAGTTTTATCATGTCCAGGCAAGGTTACAGTTTGAAGCTCCCTCCTTTATCTACCCTAGAAGACTTCACTCTGAAATTATCTGAAGCTAGGGGACATGTGTCTGTTTTATACAATTTGTTTGCAAGTAAATGAAAAGAATCATCAAACGACATGCCACAAGCATGGAGAATTGATCTGCATGAGAATCTGTCAGAAAAAGAGTCGTCAGAAGCTTGTTCGTTACTTCAAACCCAATCAGTGAACACTCATTCTGAATTACTACGATACAAATGACAGCTCATTACTCCAGTCAGGTTGCATCACTTTAATCCCAACATTCCAGACACATGCATTAAATGTAATCACCAAAAAGGGTGTCTGTTCCATTGTACGTGGGAGTGATCCCAGGTAATCTGCTTCTGGAAGAAGGTGCCGGATTTGATTAGTCAGATTATTGGAAAAAAGGTGCCCCTTGATCCTAAATTATGTATTCTAAACATTTATCCAAAGGATTGTAACCTCCAAATATGTAAGGTCTCTGCTTAATTTTGTTTTTTGGAAGGCAAATGCTGCAAAGTCTGTTCATGGAAGAAATCAACAAACAGTGGACTCTCACAGTGGCTAAAGGAATGACTTCTTATCTTGCTCTAGAAAAGATAAGCTACATCACAAAAAACAAATTTGGCAAATTTCAGGAAATTTGGGACATTTTCTATAAGTTTCTGGAGAACAATATTCAGGATGATGGAAGTAAAAAACTGAATTGACTGCTTTTTTAATGCTGGGGTGTTTCCTTTTTTGTGTGCATTTTTTTTCTTTTGGTTTTGTATGTATTTTATTTTTCCCTTTTCTTTAACTTTGTTTACTTTCAAACCTATGGATGATCTAATGTGTTTTCTTTTCATTCTGAAAATGGAGAAAAGAGATGTTTTTAAAAAAAAGAAAGCATCAAGATGATACTTTTAAAATTATTTGTGGGCTCTGTGACAGGACCAGACCTGTTTCACATATGCATCATCTGTGAGCTGGGGCTAAAGTGAACTACCTTCTGTCAGAAATAGAATATCAGCATTTTCCTCAAACTGAATTCAGATCAATGGGCCCCAATTCAACACCTGATGTAGAACATGTGAAGAAAGTAAATATTTCCTATGGAACAAACATAAAGTATTGGAGGAACACAACAGATCAGGCAGCATCTGTGAAGAAGAATAAGCAGTTGATTCTACAGACTGAGACTCTAATTCAGGACTGGAGAGGAAGGGGGGAAGAAGCCAAAATATGAAGGTGGGGGAGCAAAAGAAGTACAAACTATTCCCCCTCCTTCTCCTCTCTTTTTTCATTCCTCATTCTATCTCACCTTTTACTTCTTCTCTTCTCCTCACCTGTCCGTCACCTCCTCCTTCCCTTTCTCGCACAGTCCATTTTCCGCTCCTATTAAATTTCTTTTTGTTCAGCCCTGTATCTCTTCAACCGATCACCCTCCCAGCTTCTCACACCATTCCCTGCTCTGCTACCCATCCAACCTCCCCCTCATCTAGATTCACCTGTCACATGTCAACTTGCATCCTTTCCCTCCACCCACAATCTTATTTTGGCTTCTTCCTGTTAGGTTTTGTAACTTCAAAACATTAAACTAATTCAAAGGAAGACTTGGAAGTCAGAAATGTGAGTCTAACTTTGTGTTTACTTTAGGTGAAGTGCACACGTATCATATGGTTGTGTCATGACATAGGCATAAAAATAGGATGTTACTTAGCCATCTTAGTAGGCCCATCCAATTCTTAATGAAGCAACTACTTGTCCTCTCCAGCTTTTCAACATGAGTGATGGGGACTTCATGCAGAGTCAGTGGCCAAAACACCCAAGGGAGCAGTCCAAACTGAAGACACCAGAACTTGAGGTTTCATGACAGCAAGTTCTTATCACTGGCTTTAAGCCCTTTGATGATTTCTTCTCTCAGCAGTTTCACTTGATTTGTATCACTGAGGGTCACATCACACCAATGCCCCAAGCTTTTAACTAGCATTTCTGACACAGTTGGAATTACTTTCCCATCCATCAACCAGCTTTCCCTTGACTATAGAAATGCTCCTAGACTTCTTTGTTTTAATCATCACTCGGGCCCATTTGATGTTTGAATGGAGCTTCTCAAGCAACTATTTGGTACATGGGATGATAGTTGTCAGGATCATTAAATCATCCATAAAAGCCCAGATTGGTGGTAGGCATAGTCCTGACTTTAGCCGTTCTCCTCTTACTACCCATCTAGATGCTCTAATGATTACTTCCATTACCATGGCAGAGAGATGGTGCAACCTGCCATTATGCTTTTCTCAGCAGGCCACCAGACTGTCTTGCACTCTGTGATTATTAATGAGAAGTGGAGATCTTGGAAGTATGTTTTGACCAGGGTTGTAACACATTCTGCTACACAGAATAATTCAAATGAAGACCACAGGAGGTTATGTGAGGCCAACCCAAAGGCATTGGCTAGGTCTAAGAACAAGACATGGAGGTCTTTTCTTCCCCTTTTAGCAGTTGGTATTTGATGCCAAGTTATACTTGTGTGTTCCAGGCAGTCAGAGAAACCCGGCATCCCTGCCTTCTGCATGTGGGTGTCGATGAAGTTGTTTTTCTCCAGATAAGTAGACAGCCTTTGTGCTTTGATACTGAAAAATATTTTCCCTTCAACGTTTAATAGATTTATTTGCTGGAACTGTCCAACTTCTGAAGAATCTTTTTCGTTAGGAATTAGAAATCCTCCTTCCTGCTGCTACGCTCTAGGAATATTTACTCTTCTGGACCATATTCATCTGTTTCCATAAGAAGTTCAGGACTCTTGGCATGTTTTTGTAGAGTTTGTATGGAACACCATTTGGCCCTGGCGCTGAAGCAGCCCTCATCCACTTCACTTCTTTTATTAGCTCAATATATCTGGGGGGGGGGGGGGGGGTCTGATATCAAACTGCTGATGTAGAGAGTGGTTGGGTGGCATATCTGAAGTAGTTGCTTTAGCTTTACCGATGAAGTGGTGTCTAATTTCAAATCATCCATCTTATTATATTTGTTTTAATTTCCTTTTTTCATGTTGTATTTTCATAATTTGTTGTCTTTTGTACACTGATTGTTTTTCTGTCCTGTGGGGGACAGTCTTCCACTGATTCTATTGTGTTCTTTGTATTTACTGTGAATGCCTACAAGAAAATGAATTTCAGTGTCTTATATGGTGCCATATAGAATCATGAAAAGTACAAAACAGATACAGGCCATTCTGCCCATCTAGTTCATGCTGAACCATTTATACTGCCTACTCCCACAGACCTGAAACAGGACCATAGCCCTGCATGCCCTTACCATCCACATACCTGTCTAAACTTATCTTAAGTGTTGAAATCAAGCACGCATGCACCACTTATGCTGACAGCACAGTCTGCACTCTCATGACCCTCTGAGTGAAGAAGTGTCACCTCATGTTCTCCTTAGCTTTCACCATTAACCATGACCACTACTCAACCTCAGTGTTGGCATTTTCCCTATCTATACCTCTCATCACTTTGTATTCCTCTAACAAATTTCCCCCTCAGTCTTCTATGTTTATAAGGACTAAAGTCCTAACTTACTCAATTTTTCATTGTAACTTCTGTCCTCCAGTCCTGGCAATGTCCTTGTAAAATTCCTCTGTACTCTTTCAACCTTATTTTCATAATTTCCTGCAGGTACATGACCAAATTAGGCTTCACCAACACACTGTACAACTTCAAAATAACATTCCATCTCCACTTCACTATACCTTGATGAAGATCAAAGTGCCAAAAACTTCATTTACAGCCCAATCAACTTGGGATGCCACTTTCTATGTATTATGGGCTAGTATTCCCAGATCCCTTGGCTCTACCACACTCCTCAGTGCCCTACCGTTCACTGTGTAAGACCTATCCTGGTTGGTCCAATCAAAGTGCAACAAGTCACACTAGTCTGCATTAAATTCCACCTGCCATCTTTCAGCCCTGGTCCAGACACGCTACAAGCTCTGTTGGTCTTCCTCGCTGTCCACTACACCCACAATCTGGATGTCATCTACAAATTTGCTGATGCAGTTATCACATTATCATCCAAATCATTGGTATAGATGATGAACAGCAACAGACCCAGCACAGATCCCCCCAGGCAGTCCATTAGTTACGGACCTCCAGTCAGAGAGGCAACCATCTACTACCATTCTCTGGCTTTATACCACAAAATCATTGCCTAATCCAATTTACTAACTCATCATAAACGCCTAGCAACTTATCCTTCTTGACTAACATCCAGTGTGGGACCTTGTCAAATGCATTGTTAAAATCCTCATAGTTAACATCAACTTCCCTGGCAACTTCCTTGAAAACCTTTCTAAGTTTGGTTCAACACAACCTACCATGCATGAAGCCATGTTGACTATCCCTAATCAGTTGCTGTCTGTCCAAATACTCATATATTCGGGTCTCTGAGAATACCTTACAATAATTTTCACACAGCTGACGTCAGGCTTACCAGCCTAAAATTTACTGGTTTACATTTGGAGCCTTTCCTAAACAGCAGAACAACATTGGCTATCTTCCAATCCTCTGCTACCCTTTATGTCGCTAAGGATGATTTAAATATCTCTGTTAGCATCTGGTAGTTTCTGCACCTGCCTCCCATAGGGTCTGAGGAAGCACCTTATCAAGCGCTGAGGAATTATCTACCCTTATTTACCTCAGGATAGCAAACTGTGGGAAATCATGTTTGTTGACAATATTCCAGACGACCACAGGTGCAAAAAGTGTCACCACCTGCAGCAGCCTGAGCTCTGTATGTTGAAGCCTGGGGTGCATTCATGAGGCTGGGAAATGTGTGGGTGGCATGTTTGGGTGCAGACCACATTGTAGATTAGGTGTCAGCAGGCAGGGAGGATCATGGGTGTCTGTTATGCAGGCAAGTCATTCAGGAATCCTCTGCAACAACTTCCCTATCTAACAGTTTTTCCTGCCACACTGTGAGGGTGGGATGGAGATTTTGATTCCTCAGAAGAGTGTAGTCAGAAGTAGAAATTGAGGAAGAGAGGATTAAGTTTATCTTGCTTCCATATGTTAGGCTCATTTGGTGTGTTATGAAGAAGACATGGCTCTGTGGATTCAGAATTGGCTTGTCCACAAAAGGCAGACTGTGGTGGTAGCTGGAATGTATTCTCACTGGAGGTCAGTGTCCGATGGTGTTCTGGGGCCAGTGTTTTTTGTGACTTTGATGAGGAAGTGGAGGAGTGAATTACGAAGCTTTCAGGTGACATGAAGGTTAGATGTGTTGTTAATACTGAAGTGTAGAAGGTTGTCAATGTTACGAGGACCTTGCCAGGATACAGAGTTGGGCAGAGAATGGAAGTTGAAGTTCAACTCAGAAAAGTGTGAAGTGATGCACTTTGGAAGACTGAAAGTTGCCAGGCAAGTAGATGGGATGGTTAAGAAGCTATATGTTGTATTGGCTTTTCTTAGTCAGGGGACTGAGTTCAAGAGCTGTGAGGTAATGTTGCAGTTCTATAATACTCTGGTAAAATCGCAATGGGTGATCTTTTGTTCAATTTCTGAAACCTCATTAAATGAAGGATGTGGAAAATTTAAAAAGGGTGCATAGGAAATTTACCAGGATGCCGTTTGCATTAGAGAGCATGGCTTAAGAGGAAGTATGAAGACAAGCTAGGGCTTTTCTCCTGGCAGTGTCAGAGAATGAGTGGCAACTTCATAGAAGTTTAAAACAATTATGAGTGGCATTGATAAGTGTGGGCAGCCAGGGTAGCAATGGCAAAAAGCTAAGGTGCACCTGTTTAAGGTGAATGGAGGAAATTTTAAGGCAGTGGAGGGCAGAGCTTGATATAATAAGGACTTTTAAGAGACTCTTAGAAAGGCTCACCAATGTCGGAAAAATAACAGGTTACGCGCTGTGCAGTCTGTAATGGTTAGATAGATCGTGGAGGTTTAAATCCTACACACCTTCAATCTTTCTCCAACCTGAGCATGCTGAATCCATGCTGCCAAGAACATGTAGCTTCCATTCCATTCATTTAGTCAAAGCAGACACAGACTCTACATCAATTTCCACTGAAATTCATAGAATACTGCATTAAACAAAGTGATGTGAAATCCGGTCAGGACTTGGTTGTGTTTGTTGTAATTCCATACTCTCAACTTTCTTTCTTTTCAGATTTAATTGAATGGCCAAAGAATGTCTTTGAAAAGAAAACACAGGGGTTAGGTATAGTTACAATAAGGCTGTCTTCTAAAGTTAAATCTACAGAAATAAAACTCTCATTCAAAAACAAAATATAAGTAGTAAAGAAATCCTACAAATCCATCCTTAGATCCAGTGGAATCAATTCACTTTTCAAACAACAGATCAATGCACATGGGTAAATAATCAATCAATAAGTAGTGATAAGGGGAGACATTGTGCTAAAAGAAATAGATCCACATTTTACAAAATCAGTTCATCTTTAAATATCATTACGGTCCTCTAAGGAAGGGCGTAGCTCACAGAGAGCGCTGAGATATTCTTCATTGCCAGGATCAAACTCCAAGGCCTTTTCATAACATTCAATAGCTTTGGACTTGTTGTGGCCCAGCTGATGCAGTAGCCCTCTGGCACCAAGGGCCACACTGTCATGTGGATTCCTACAAAGGCTCCTGTCTGCAATTTTCTCCAAGTGCTCATAACACTGTTTCCACACCTTTGAATCATTCTTAACCTTCAGTGCTTTCTGGAACAGCTTGATTGCATTAAATTCAGACCTCCTCTGGTAAAATTGAAATAGGCCAGCCTGTAAATATATTTTCTGCATACTTTCTGGACGAATATCAACTAATTTCAACAGATCACCATAGATCTCTTCTGCTTTGGAATACTCTTCATTTCTAATACAGATGTCAGCAAAATCCAGTTGTGATTTAATAGCTGACTTGGGGCGGTGCTCAAATGCCTTCCCAAAGTGATATTTGCAATCACTGAACAACTCTGTTTTTTGTTGGAATTCGGGGTTCTGAGGATTTTTGCTCAGAGGATTGGCAATCAATTCAAGCAGTTTGATTCTGTAGCACATGCCTATTTGGTCATGCAGGACGCTAGAATGTGGGGAAATTTCTAATGCTTTCTTCAACAACATGATTGCTTTTTCCACATCCTTTTCTTTTCGGTAAAATTTTGCAGCATTTCGAAGCACTTTTGGATAATCAGGGGTTTTCTGCAATGCTTGTTCAACTAATGCATTTGCTTCTTTCTTTTTCTTCAGCTCCTGAAGTTTTAGAGCCAACAGAACCATGGCCAGTGAGTCATCGGGATCAAGCTCTAACACACGACGCAGATGCTTCACTGACTGACTCTGTTCACGATTCTCTTTGGTTCCAAAAATTGCTTCCAACCGAAACAGTACAGTGGCATATCCCATGTTCCATTGCACATTATCAGGATCTTCTTCCAGAGCCTTCTCAAAGCATTCCTTTGCCTCCTCATAATATCGAGCTGTAGATCTTAACAATGACCATCCCTTCTCCCCGTACACCTCGGGTATCATTGCTGTATAGCGAGGGCCATCACTGAGCGGTTTACAGATCATCTCCAGCTTGTCGAGATAGGACTGGGCCTCGGTCAGCTGCCCCATGTGGTAATATACCCAGGCAAAGTTTCCATAGGTGATGATGCTTCTTCTTTCAAATTCCTCTTTGTTGTCCTCCCTCAGAATCTTTTCAGCTTCCTTTAAGTTTTGAATTGCTTCTTCATAGTTGCCCTTCAGGCAGTTTACAAAAGCGAGTTGGTTGCAGGACTGAGTTTTTTCCTTCAAATTTAGACTTATAGAATCTTGCAATCTGTACATCATATCTTCCAGGTCAATGGTTTCCTTCTGGGGGCCCCACGTGAAGTGACACTGAAGTTGATCGAGCTTCTCTTTCAATAAATCTCTCGGTGTGTTGCTGAAAGAGAATAAAATTCATGAAAATCGACCTTTGACCTTTACTCTCAAAAACCGTCAGCAGATCTGTCTTGCTGGGTGTGTTTCTCACCTCATGTCATTGTACTCAGTGTGGTAATGAGAATGAGGCAGGATTTCATGATGATGGGATTGAGGAGTGTGTGTGGGCAAGAGTCTCTGTCTCTGTAAGCTATTACACTGATAGATCTGCGAAACCTTGGCAATGGAAGCTGGACTTCAGACTTGCCTGGCCTCATTGCCACGGGACCATGAAATTACATTGTTGGGAGGAGCAATAAAAGACCCGTCTCACACCAAACTGCAATAGAAGTTCACCTCCTTGGACCTGCATCATTATGCCTGCGTTCAATAGTCCGAACCAAAGTGTCTGCTGCAGGGACAGTTCCAGTGAAAGCCAGTTTGAAGAATTTTCTGTTATTTCCCCAGCACTTCTATCAACTTCATCCTAGCATTGCTATAGGTCACCTCCAAAAAAACTTCCAAGTGGAACGGAACTAATCTTCAGAACTAATAGAAACTGTTCAACTATAGAAAATTGCCAAAGTTGTACTTTGGGGGGGGGAGGGGGTCAAATGTAAAACAAGAGTACACTGTTGACTGGAAAACCCTTCACAGTGTTGATGTACTTGGATTCCAAGTTTGTAGCTCACTGAAGCTGGCAGCACTGGATGATTGAGTGCTGAAGAAGGTGCCTGGCATACTTGTCCTTATTTGTAGAGCCATTGAGTTCAAGAGTCAGAAAGTTACGTCAGAGATTTATTCATTGATTTCTGGTCATTGCAGTTTGAGAGGATGTGGAGGTTTGCAGAGGATGCAGAAGAGGTTCACCAGGATACATGTATGTTTTGTAAGGAGAGGTTGGAGAAACTTGGGTTGTCTTCTGTGGATCAGCAAAGCAATGAGGAAAGACTTGGTGGAAGGTTTTATCATTATGGGAAGCATGGAGTAGACAGCTGCTTTCGTTCCCCAAAGGCAGAATGTCAATACTCAAGGGCATACATTCACGTGGAAAGGAGGTAAATTCAAAGAAGATGTGCAGGACAAGTTTTTTTTCCCCACAGTGAGTGGGTGGGTGCCTCAAATGTTTTGCCAGTGGTAGTGGAGGAGGGAAATACAATAGAGGTGTTTAAATGGTAGTGTAATGGAATGACTGTGTACAGAATGGAGGGATATGGATTCTGTGTAGGCTGAAGGGCTTAGTTTAATTAGAAGTTTTATCACTTGTTTAAAGCATTGATTTACCCATCTAATCTAGTAACTTTTATAAAAGTATTCTTATACATTCAAAGTAATTAGATAGAACATTCAGACTTCACTGCATTTAGATAGAGAATTCAGACTTTGTTGAAATACTAAATATGCCACCTTCAGAGGCATCCATCACCCTCCTAATTGTAATTGTAAAGCCTGTTATGAAGGGAGATTTTTAAGATGAAATGAAATGGTTAGCTCACTGACCTGTTACTGCTTGGATGTTTCTAAGAGGAGCTTCAGAAGCACTGTGTGGGTTGTGCACAGTAACCTTCAGAGTGCAGGCAATATGAGTAAAGGGACTTCTGTGAGTTTGTTCTGTGGGAGATTCTCAATATAGGCTTTTGGCTCCACAGCACAACTTTGGAGAAAGTTAATAATTACATCTGGAAAACTGCTCAGATTTTTGGATACATTAACTCAGGGGTGTCAAACTCATTTTAGGTGACGGGCTGGATTGGGCAAAATGCAGCTTCATGCGGGCCGGATCAGTCGGGCGCGTGCGAACGCAGCTTTCATTGCCTCTGTTTTTTCAGCCTGTTCTCATGTGTCTCAGTCTCTGCTATAACTACAAAGTGTTTCACTTCACAAATTCTGTTTCTTATGAAGAAGACTGCTGAGCAAGCATTATTTTTATGACTGGTATTAACTTACAATCATAGGCTTCATATCGCCGGGCAATTAATAATTAAAATAATAGATCTATCTAAAATGATCTCGCGGGCCGGATATAGTTGTATCCTGGGCCGGATACGGCCCGCGGGCCTTGAGTTTGACACCTATGCATTAACTAAAAAAGGATATAATTGCAGGGAATGCAGCTGGCTAAATCCTGGAATGAGGGGATTGACCTACCAAGAGAGGCTAGAGAGTTTGAGGATCTTTATTCCTCTTTTGAGGAATGATGAGTGATCTTATTTACATAACCAAGACCCTCAATATGCTTGACAATGCAAATGTTGAGAGGAGAATCAGTAAAAAAAAACACAGATGCTGTAAAACTAAAGTAGAAACCAACAATACTGGATATACTCTGCAGGTTCAGCTGGGAAACAGCTGCTTCCCAATCTTCTGGGTATTGGTTCAGAAATTTTTGTAGATGTTGAAATGTTCAGTCACGAACATGTGGACATACTAACAAAATTAGGGGCTGGATATATTTAAAACTGCTGTGTAGAAATTTATTTTAGGGATTCCCTAGAACTGTCTGCCCCAATGGAGGAGCAGGCAAATGATTGGTTATCGTTGCTGTGGAGATAGTCAAGTATGTGAAAGAGATATCAAGAAATTTGGGCCTTTAGAGAACTGATACAAATGGTCTGAGGGCAGTGTTGATTGATCTGCCATGATAATATTCAATGGCAGGACATAACTTGAGGGTCCTGGTGCCTAGCACTGCATTGATTGATTGTTTTTTTTTCCTGTTGTGTTTAGTGTTCAATGTGGTTGTGAGGAATCACGATGGTAGGATTGAAGAAAGGGTATGTAAATCTTTGTGTATGCATGCATGTGCACATCTGGGCTTAAGCTGATAAATATTCTGGATCTCTGCCGCTAAGCTTGTTCTCTAATCATGTTGGTCCCCTCCACCCCTGCCATTGGACCATGACCTCTCTCTGCGCTGGAGGAACTCTGAGGTGCCGTCCTCAAACTCAGCTGCGACACACATTCATTTTGATCATGAGTACACACTGGGCTGGTCTAAAAACTGTTGTCCGAACCCATGTCTCTACAGCAGACACAATTCCATTGAAGACCGGAATCAAACACAACGTCATTGCCTCAATTTTCTTTGCAGCACTGGTGAATGCCCTCTGCAACAACATTTCCTTGAGATTCAAGATAATTTTTCACAGCTAACGTTAATTGCTTAACCTATTTCAATTTGGCTGAAGTACACCCACCTGAACCTCAGCAGTAACCTGCAATGTGCCAACACAGGCGGCTGCCTTCACAGACCCAGTGGCCAAGCTGCAAGCCATGGGAAGCCAATAAATGCCTACCATTGCTGGAAATCTAAAATATTGAAATTTCTGGAAATATCCAGCAGGTTTGTAGGAAAAATCCGTTAGCAGAAAGAGAGCTAATATTCCAGTTTGAACATCTTTTGTTAGTGTCAGAAAGGAGAGAAAATTAGTTAGCTGAGCTTGCAGGCTGGGTAAAGTGAGATGTAAAACTAGGTTGCTACGGGGTGACCTGATCAACGAGTGAAAGAGAGAGGTTAGAGAGCAAGATGTGATGGATGTGGACTGTGCCTTTAAAAGAGAGAGAGAGGCGATAGGAAAACGGACTGCAGAACTGTTGCCTGCTTCTGGGTTGCCATGGTGAAGAGAGGTGGAGTTATTTGATGGACAGTTCGATGTTATGGTTTGCTTCGCAACATGTTTTATTTAAACAAAGTCAGACGACTCTCTCCAGACTCTCACAGTGGAACATTTGAGAGCCCACATGGGTGGGTTGAGGATCGATCACTGGCTATCACGGTGTGTAGAAGGGTGACCCTGTGGAGGCTACCGGTGTGTTTACCCGTGCCTGGGAGCGGTCCCTTTTCTGATAAGCTACGTTTGTGTAACTCGAGAGTGGATTTGGAGCTGACCCCTGTTTATTTGCTCTTCTCCTATGGTGAATTTCATCTTGATTTGCAAATACCCCTCTCTCTCAAGAACAACTTTGTGCATTGTACTGAACTCTGTTACCTTACCATCGTAAAACTTTAAATTTTCCACCCGAATTTGAATGAGTTTGGGAATTATATTTACACACATATATGTATAACATCGCTAACTTTTGATTTACCTGGTTTAAGTTACTGTGTTAAGTAGTTACTACGTAATAAATGGAGTTTAACATCAAAGCCCAATTCTAGGTGTGGTCTATTGCTGCTGATATTTTTACAGGGTTGCGTGTACCTGACAAAGAATGTAAACAAAAAAAAAGTCAAAGGATGTGGTGTTGTGGAAATGCTGAGCTGGAGCAGTCCAGAGGGAAATCAAAAGGAAAACGCAAAATAAACAAGGTGGATTAATATCACAGATAGATGACAGACGCAGGAAAATTATGTTTGGACATTATTTTCCACTGAGGTTGGGTGGGACTACAACCAGATCTCATGGGTAAAGGGTGAAAGCTTAACTGTTTAAGAGGAGCATGAGGGGAAACTTCCTCACTCAGAGGGCTGTGAGATTGCTGAACGAGCTGCCAGCACAAGTGGTGCACGTGAGCTCGAATTCAACGTTTCAGAGAAGTTTGGATAGGTACGTAGATGGTAGGGTTGTGGAGGGATATGGTAACAGTGCAGGTTGATGACAGAAGGCAGTTCAAATTGGTTGGCATATACTAGATGGGCCAAAGGGCCTGTATCTGTGCTGTACTTTGTTGTGACTCTAACATCAAGAAGTCAAATTCAGCATAAAACACAATTAACTAGCTTATCCCTGCTGCCCAATATGCTTCAAAGACTGCATATTAGCCAGTTCCTGGTGCTGTAAAGATTACACCATATGCTCTTTGCAAAGTCATCCAGACTCATTGAAAGAATAAACTAATAAACACCAAAGTCCCCTCCCAGGCTAAAATCCCCATCCTTGAAGCTGCATGACCATTCATGACTCCTGAAAGCTTCATGTTATTCTGAGCTTTATCAAGAGAAAATCTTTCCAGGTGGGAAGAGAGAAAGGGGACACAAGAAACTGCAGATGCTGGAATCTGAAACTGCTGGCAGAGGTCAGTGGGTTGAGCAGGTCCTCTGAAAGTACACACTAAGGTCCTGATGCTGGAGTTTGATCCGAGCTATCAACAATAGTTTTCCACCTACAGATGGTGTCTGACTGGATTGTGTCGGTGTTGCAGACAGAAAGGTTCAGGGAAATATTAAAAGTCTTCCTGAAAGCTTGTAACTCCCCACTAACTTTTGGGAACTTCTGGGCCAACAGTCTCAACACAGGAGAACTCAGGATACACTGTGGACCACACTGAACCCTAGTGCCAGTTACAGAAGGAGCATAGAGAGTGAAATCAAGTCTTCCTTAATCCCAAGGAGACTGCCCAAGAGGGAACATATATTTGACATTAAAACATATTTCATTACAATGCTCTACAGGAAAACATATACACAGAAAGAGTAACAGTGTGTTTTACCTCATTTTCTTGATTGAAGGAACCACCTCAAATTCCTTTTTCACTTCTAATGTCGAGCTAATAAAGAAGGTATTCAGAGCTTTGAAATTTTCCAGCTCAATTACTTGTAAGTTGTTTCTTTAGTGCTAAGAGAATTGACACTGAAAGTGAAACTCAGATGTACCTTTCTTCCTTATATCCAACGTCAGTGTGCAGGCTGACTCAAAATTACCTGAGCCAATGATAATCACAGCCTAGTTTCACAACAAACAAAGCTCAAGCTGATTGATTTACCTGAATACGACCTGGTAGTTTTGGTCTTTTGAATCTACATTTGCTTCAACAATTTTACACTGATAATAAATTTCTCTTTGTAAGGCTATGTAGGAGCCATGTACCTACTTTGTGCCTGTATTGTGTTTCGCATTCACTATGAGTAATGTGTGGGTCGGGGCGTGTTAGATGCGAACAGCACAATTGCATATTCACCTTTTGTCTTTGGTCAGTTTAGTCAAGTTAGAAGCAGTCCGATTGATATGTTTTTGTTGAATGTTGAAGGTCACTTGGATGCTCTTAAATGTGCTAATTTGAATGCTTAAGCCAATGCTTGAGATCGTTAACATTGCTATTATAACATTGTTAACCCGCTTAGTATCCTTGTATCGCTAGTTTTAGTGTTTCATTAGTTTTTTTTATCGTTGCACTCTGCATTCGTTAAGATTTCTAGAAGGATAGCTGGAACATCGTAGCTTTGACGGTCTCAGAGCCGTGAAGGTTTGGAGGCATCTCTGGTAGTTGAAATCTGTGTGCAGTGGCTTCAGGGTGCAGGATCTGAGGAGTCAGGAGCATATCATAAATTTTAGGGCGATTTCAAGTTTAGTCCTCAATTGAGTAAGTTTTAAGAGATATCTGTGTAGATTTAAAGTATTTGGATGGAGCTTTCAGTGTTAGTTGAGCTGCTGAATGAATCATCTGGGAGGGCCCCACTATCCCCATTGTCCAGGTGTATTTGGCAAGCTTGTTAGTAAACCAACCATCTAAAAAGAAATGTAACTCCCTTATCTGGCACAGCTTGTATGTATATGAAAAGATGTTCAGAAACCACAGCACAGATTCTGCACAATGGTCTTTGGTGCAATCTATCTGAGGTAAGGGGGCTTCCATGCGTTGCGTCTGTGCGAGACTCTCAGCATTTGGCTTTTGCTTCAAGTTTGCAATACTGGGGTAAGTCAGGTAAATCAGTGGTGTCTCATCTGACAGTATTGGTGAGGGGGAGGTGGGGAGATTGTATAGAAGGTGTCACCAGCAGCAGCAGCTCGAGCTGTGTATTTTTTGAGCCTGGTCCGTAGGTGTGGTTCCTTCAGGAGACTGGGAAATTTGTGTGTGGCCCGTTCAGAGTGGAGACCACGTTGCAGTTTAAGTGTGAGCCGGCAGAGCAAAATAGTGCTGGTAAGGACGACTAAAAGTAGGTAAGTGCTTGTCAGGAATCCACTGCACTAAACTCCCTCTGGAGCAGACACTTCTTCTACACTCTTCTTTTGAGATTACAGGTCCTCAGAAAAGTTTAGTCAGAACTAAGCACTACGGAAGAGAGGATTGCACCCGTCATGGTTCCCAATGGTTGGCGCATCCACTACGACATGCTGAATGGGATCTAAGAAAGTTTGATCCATCTTCTGGGACCAATGCTCTTTGTGAATTTTATAAGTGACCTTGGTGAATACGTGAAGGTGTGGATTAATAAATCTTTACTTGTACTTCTTCCTTCTTACTCTGACTTTTTAATCTTTTTTTCCCACTCCTGATGAAGGGTCTTGGTCCAAAACTTTGACATTTTACTCTTTCCATAGACGCTGCTTGGCCTGCTGAGTTCCACCAGCATTTTGTGTGCGTGTTCCTTCTATTCCCAGTATCTGCAGATTTTCTCGTGTTTGTAATTTTCCAGAGATATAGGAGCAGTGAACGGAACTCAGCCATGGGAAAACTAAAGAGTAAGGAGAAGTTAGAACAGCAGAAATGGAAGATAAAAACAACATCCAACAGAAAGGGAGCTCAAAGCAGGGCAAAGTGTGAAATAACAAACCTGGAGATATTGTGGCTGGGGGTTCAGAGAATTCACCACAACTTGCATGAATTTCTGGCACAAGAGATTGATCCAGTGTGAACCAGTTACTGAAGGATAGTGTCATAGAACACCACAGCACAAAAACATGAACTCAGTGTGTGCCGAAACATTAATTAGCCTAGTCCCATCGACCTGCAAGCAGACCATAGCCTACTGACCCACCCCATTCCTGCTCCTATCAAGGTTTCTATTAAATGTTGAAACTGACCACTTGTGCTGGCAGCTCCTTCCATGCTCCCACCAACATCTGAATGAAGAGATACCCCTCATGTTCCCTTTGTCGTTTCACATGTCCCCTTTCACATTCCACGATTCACCTTTCACCCATGACATCTAGTTGTAGTCTTACCTAATCTCAGTGGAAGCTCTTGCTTGTATTTACCCTGTCTATACCCCTCATAATGTTGTATACCTCTATCAAATCTTCTCAGTCTTCTGCGATGGAGGAAATAAAGTCCCAAGCTATTCAACCTTTCCCCATAACTCAGGTCCAGAAGTCCCACAACATCCTTCTAAATTTTCTCTGCGTTCTACCAATCTTATTGTCATCTTTCCTGTAGGCAGCTCATCAAAACTAGACACGATGCTCCAAATTAGGCCCCACCAAAATCTCATACACCCTCAAATAACATTCCAACTTCTCTACTCAGTACATTGATTTATGAAGGTCCATGGGCCAAAAGTTTTTGTTATAACGCTATTTACCTGTAACACCACTTGCAAGGAATATGGATCCATATTTCCAGATCAGTCTGTTCTACCATACACTTCAGTGCCTATCGCTCTCCCTGTAAGACCTGCCATGGTTGGCATCCCAAAGTGCAACACCTCACACATATCTGCATTATATTCCATCTGCCTTTTGTCAGCCCATTTTTCCAGCTGGTTGAGATTCCTGGTCTTCCTCGCTCCCACTGCCTGTCAAATTTTGTTGTCATTTGCAAATCTGCTGAACCAGTATACCACATTATCATCCAGATTGTTGATAGAGATGACAATAACAACAGACCCAACACCAATCCCTGCAGCACAACTCTTATCACAGGCCTCCAGTCAGAGAGACAAGCATCTGCAACTAATCTCTGGCTCCTGCACAGCCAACTTCTAATCTCACTTATGACCTCATCTTGATTACCAAGTGACTGAACATCTTTGATCACCCTTCCACTCAAGGTGTTGTCAAATGTAGACAACATCCACTACCTTGCTTTTATCAACTTTGCTGGTAACTTCCTGGAGAAACTCTACAAGATCGGTTAGATCTGGCTTATCATGCACAGAGCCTCGTTGACTCTCCCTTATCAGACACCATGCTTCCATTGAGCTTTTCAAACAAGTGATGGTGTCACAGAATTAATCAGAGAGCAAGTCAGAGGTCAAGAAAGTAGGGGAGTCCTTTGATTGTAATCAAAGGAGACTTTGACACATGTCTAGACTGGGCAAATCAAACTTACTGTTAAATTGGATAAAGAATTCATTGTATGTGTACAAGTTCCTTTTTGAAATCATTATGTTGAGAAATGAGTTATACGCAGATCTATTTACAGTCTCATTTTGGTCAATTAGAAAATGATTATTAATAATCTTACAAATGAGCCTTTGAACAGCAGAGACTATATTGGAACAATGCATTAAACAATTTGAAGAGGAACCTTGTCAGGACTTTTCATTTGGATGTGTTGGTTGTAATTTTATAAATTCAACTTTCTCTCCAGATTAAAATGAATGTCCAAAGAAATGAACTAAACTTAATTTATTCACAGGACTAGAAGTGTCACTCTCTTTGTAATAAACACAGGGATTAGATATAGTTACAATAACATTGTTTTTTAAAATAACATATTCACAAGTAAAACCCTCATTCATGAACAGAATATATTTAGTACAAAATCCTACAGATCTGTCCTCCAATCCAGTAAAATCATTTCACCATTCAAACATCATTATGGTCCTCCAGGGTAAGGCGTAGTTGACAAAGAGCACTGAGATATTCTTCATTGCCAGGATCAAACTGCAAGGCTTCTTCATAGCATTCAATAGCTTTGGACTTGTTGTGAACCAGTTGATGCAGTAGCCCTTTGGCACCAAGGGCCATGCTGTCATGTGGATTGCTATAAAGTTTCTTATTTGCCCATTTCTCCAAATGCTCATAAGCATTTTTCCATATGTTTGTGTGAATTTCAATCTTCAATGCTTTCTTTAGCAATGTGATAGCTTCATCTTCAGATTTCCTCCGGAATAGATGAAATAAACCAGCCTTTAAATTTATATGCTGCACATTTTCTGGGCGAGTTTCATCTAATTTTAGCAGATTACTGTAGATCTCGTCTGCTTTGGAATACTCTCCATTTCTAACACAGATGTCTGCAAAATCCAGTTGTGATTTAACAGCTGTCTTTGGACGGTGCTCAAATGCCTTTCCAAAATGATACTTGCAATCACTGAACAACTCTGCTTTTTGTTGGAATTCTGGGTTCTGAGGATCCTTGCTCAGAGGATTGGCAATTAATTCAAGCAGTTTGATTCTGTAACACATGCCTATTTGGTCATGCAGGACACTAGAATGTGGGGAAATTTCTAATGCTTTCTTCAACAACATGACTGCTTTTTCCACATCTTTTTCTTTTCGGTAAAATTTTGCAGCATTGCGAAGCACTTTTGGATAATCAGAGGTTTTCTGCAATGCTTGTTCAACTAATTCATTTGCTTCATTCTTTTTCTTCAGCTCCTGAAGTTTTAGAGCCAACAGAACCATGGCCAGTGAGTCATCGGGATCAAGCTCTAACACACGACGCAGATGCTTCACTGACTGACTCTGTTCACGATTCTCTTTGGTTCCAAAAATTGCTTCCAACCGAAACAGTACAGTGGCATATCCCATGTTCCATTGCACATTATCAGGATCTTCTTCCAGAGCCTTCTCAAAGCATTCCTTTGCCTCCTCATAATATCGAGCTGTAGATCTTAACAGTGACCATCCCTTCTCCCCGTACACCTCGGGTATCATTGCTGTATAGCGAGGGCCATCACTGAGCGGTTTACAGATCATCTCCAGCTTGTCGAGATAGGACTGGGCCTCGGTCAGTTGTCCCATGTGGTAATGCACCCAGGCAAAGTTTCCATAGGTGATGATGCTTCTTCTTTCAAATTCATCCTCCCTCAGAATCTTTTCAGCTTCCTTTAAGTTTTGAATTGCTTTTTCATAGTTGCCCTTCAGGCAGTTTACAAAAGCGAGTTGGTTGCAGGAGTGAGCTTTATACTTCAAATTTAGTCTTATAGAATCTTGCAATCTGTACATCATATCTTCCAAGTCAACGGTTCCTTTCTGCGGGGCCCACGTGAAGTGACACTGAAGCTGATCGAGATTCTCTTTCAACAGATCTCTCGGTGTGTTGCTGTAAGAGAACGAAATTCATGAAAATGTGTCTTTGATCTTCAGTCTCTGAAACAGTCAGCAGATCTGTCTCGCTGGGTGCATTCCTCACCTCATGTCATTGTACTCAGTGTGGTAATGAGAATGCGGCAGGATTTCATAATGACAGGGTGTGTGTGTGCACGTGTGCGTGTGTGTGTGTGTGTGTGTGTGTGTGTGTGTGTGTGTGTGTGTGTGTGTGTGTGTGTGTGTGTGTGTGTGTGTGTGTGTGTGTGTGTGTGTGTGTGTGTTTGTGTGTGGATATGCCAGGCCTTGGCAACGGAACCTATTCTCCAGTCTATGTCTTGCTTCCTGAAATCACTCTGTTGGTAGTTTGAATGATAATACGTTTCACATTTGCAGCCGCATTACAAATTAATCTCCTTCTTGGTTATGCGTCATGTGTTCCCAGTGGGAGTGGAGGAGGAAAATACAATAGAGTCATTTAAATTGCTGTTAGCTTGGCACATGATTGTGCACAGAAAGGAGAAAGACGGATTCTGTTCAGACAGATGGGCTTAGTTTAATTAGACATTTAATCAATTGTTTAACCTACATGATAATGTGGGTTAGCTGCCTGTTCCTGTGCTGTATTGTTCTCCGTTCTGCCTGCTCCTGTACTGTACTGTTCTGCATTCTGCCTGTTCCTGTGCTGTAGTTCCTCGTTCTGCCTGTTCCTGTGCTGTAGTTCCTCGTTCTGCCTGTTCCTGTGCTGTACTTTTCCTCGTTCTGCCTGTTCCTGTGCTGTACTTTTCCTCGTTCTGCCTGTTCCTGTGCTGTACTTTTCCTCGTTCTGCCTGTTCCTGTGCTGTACTGTTCTGCGTTCTGCTTGTTCCTGTACTATACTGTTCTGCGTTCTGCCTGTTCCTGTGCTGTAGTTCCTCGTTCTGCCTGTTCCTGTGCTGTACTTTTCCTCGTTCTGCCTGTTCCTGTGCTGTACTGTTCTGCGTTCTGCTTGTTCCTGTACTATACTGTTCTGCGTTCTGCCTGTTCCTGTGCTGTATTTCCTCGTTCTGCTTGTCCCTGTGCTGTACTGTTCCTCGTTCTGCCTGTCCCTGTGCTGTACTGTTCTCCGTTCTGCCTGTCCCTGTGCTGTACTGTTCCTCGTTCTGCTTGTCCCTGTGCTGTACTGTTCCTCGTTCTGCTTGTCCCTGTGCTGTACTGTTCTCCGTTCTGCCTGTCCCTGTGCTGTACTGTTCTCCGTTCTGCCTGTTCCTGTGCTGTACTGCTTTCTGTTCTGCCTGTTCCTGTACTATACTGTTCTGTTCTCTGTTCTTTGACTGCTATTGTCAAATTCAGATGAACCTCAGTGACTCTATGTGTGGTATTTCGATTTTAGGAGTAAATTTAATCTTAGAATCTAACAACTTTTACGAAAAATTCTTATAGATTCGAAGCTTTTAGGTTGAGCCTTCACACTGCTTTGAAATCCTAAATATGCCACCTTCAGAGGAGTCCATCACCCTTTCTAATTGTAATTTGGAAGACTGTTATGAAGAGAAACTTTTAAGATGAAATCAAATGATCAGCTCACTGCATGGCTTTTGGCTCCACAGCACAGCTTTGGAGAAAGTTAATAATTCAGTGGTGAGGCTTATCTGACACGGTTGATATCAGCGGTGACAAGGCAAATTGTTGGCGGGGAATACACAACAAACGCAACAAGTCAGCAGGCAGATTCAACAAGTGGTTATGAATACAAACAGCATTTTCGCCCAAATTGAGGAAGTGTCAGTTTAAGAAATGGGATTTTTTTCATAGAGCATTGAAAGTTACATCTGGAAAACTGCTCAGATTTTTGGATACAAAATGTGCCAACACAGGTGACTGCCTTCACAGACCCAGTGGCCAAGCTGCCAGCCAAGGGAAGCCAATAAATGCCTACCATTGCTGGAAATCTAAAATACGGAAAATTCTGGAAATATCCAGCAGGTCTGCAGGAACAGAGCCCATGTTTCAGTTTGAACATTGTTTGTCAAAATCAGAAAGGAGACAAAATTAGTTAGCTAAGCTTGCAAACAAAAAAAGACATAGGTCAAAGGATGTGGTATTACAAAAAAGCTTAGCGGGAGTCCAGATGGAAATACAGATGCAGGAGAATTATTTTTGAAAATAACCTTCTAGTGAGGTTAGGAGGGACGGCAACCAGAAGTTATGGGTTAAAGGTGAAAGGTGAAAAGAGTAAGGGGAACATGAGGGGAAACTTCTTCACTCGGAGGCTTGTGAGAGTGTGGTAGGAGCTGCCAGCACAAGTGGTGCATGCGAGCTCGTTTTCAACATTTTAGAGAAGTTTTAAAAACATGGAAAACTACAGCATAATACAGGCCCTTCAGCCCACAAAGTTCTGCCGAACACGTCGCTACCTTAGAAATTACTAGTGTTAACCCATCGCCCTCTATTTTACTAAGCTCCATGTACCTATCCAAAAGTCTCTTAAAGGACCCTATCGTATCTGTCTCCACCACTGTTGCTGGCAGCTCATTCCACGCACTCACCACTGAGTAAAAAACTTACCCCTCCTGACATCTCCTCTGTACCTACTCCCCAGCACCTTAAACCTGTGTCCTCCTGTGGCAGCCATTTCAGCCCTGGGAAAAAGCCTGTGACTATCTACATGATCAATGCCGCTCACCATCTTATACACCTCTATCAGGTCACCTCTCATCCTCCGACGCTCCAAGGAGGAAAGGCCGAGTTCACTCAAGCTGATTTCAGAAGGCATGCTCCCCAATCTAGGCAACATTCTTGTAATTTCCCGTGCACTCTTTCAATGGTTTGCACATCCTTCCTGTAGTGAGATGACCACAACTGAGCACAGTACTCCAAGTGGGGTCTGACCAGGGTCCAATATAGCTGCAACATCACCTCTTGGCTCCTAAATTCAATTCCATGATTGATGAAGGCCAATAAACCGTATGCCTTCTTAACCACAGAGTCAGCCTGCAAAGCTGCTTTAAGTGTCCTATGGACTCGGGCCCCAAGATCCCTCTGATCCTCCACACTGCCAAGAGTCTTACCATTAATACTATATTCTCAATCATATTTGACCTACCAAAATGAACCAGTTCACACTTTTGGAAAGGTATATGGAGCATGCAGAGTTAGGATCCCAGAGGAGGTCGATGGGAGTAGGCAGTTTAAATAGTTTGGTATGGACTGGATGGGTCAAAGGGCCTGTATCTGTGCTACAATTTTCTGTGAATTTATGACTCTAACATCAAGATGTCAAAGCCAGCATCAAACAAAATTAACTAGCTTATCCCTGCTGTCCAACATGCTTCAGAAACTGTATATTAGGCATTTCCTTGCACTGGAAAGATTGCAAAATCAATTACTCTTTGCAAAATCACCCCAAATCATGGGAAGAATAGACTAATAAACAGCAATGTCCCCTCCCAGGCTGAAAACTCCATCCTTGAAGATTCATGACCGTTCATGACTCCTGAAACATTCATGCTATTCTGAGCTTTGTCAAGAGAAAATCTTTTCCAGGTGGAAAGAGAGAAAGGAGATACAAGAAAGTGCAGGTGCTGGAACCTGGAGCAACAAATTATCTGCTGGAGGATCTCAGTGGGATGAGTAGCACCTCTGGGAGTACGTACTCCAGTCCTGATGCTGGAGTTTGGTCCACTACTTTAACAATTACTTTCCACCCACAGAATGGAGCCTGACTGGCTGTGTTCTTTCAAAAGATTGTGTCGGTGTCGCAGACAGAAAGGTTCAGGGAAATGTTAAAAGCCTTCGTGAAAGCTTGCAACATCCCCGCAGACTGGTGGAAACCTCTGGACCAGCAGTCTCAAAATGGAGGTTAATTCAGGATAGTACCGAGAACCTTGAATCTATACTGTGGAACACACTGAAGCCCTGTGCCAATTACGGAAGGAGCACAGAGTGAAATCAAGTGTTCCTTTACCCCAAGGCTAAATGGAAACATTTATTTAATATTGAAATAGGTAACGATTACAATGCTCTACTGGTAAATATATGCCCAGAAAGAGAAACAGTGTTCTTTACCTCATTTTCTTGATTGAAAGAACCACCGCAAAATCATTTTACAGCTTCACCTCCACATTCAATATTGAGCCGATAGAGAAGATGTGCAAAGCTTTGTATTTTCCAACTTGTTTTCTTGCAAGGTGTTTCCTTAACGTTAGGAGAATTGATGCTTCAGAAGCGAAATTCATGTGCAGCTTTCTTCCTTAAATCCAATGTCAGTATGCACACTGACTCAAAATTACCTGAGGCATTAATAATCACAGCCTAGTTTCACAACAAACAAGCTCAAGCTGATTGGTTCATCTGAATACTACCTGCTCATTTTGGTCTTTTGAATCCACATATAATTTGCTTCTACAATTTTACACTGATCATTAATTTCTCATGGTCAGGCTCTGTAGGATCCGTCTATCCATTTTTGTCTGTATTGTATTTTGTGGTCTGCTTTTATTATATGTAATTTGTCACATTGGTCATGGCGTGGTAGAAGTGAAGAATATTGTTACGTATTCATGCTTTGTCTTTGGTCAGTTTAGTCAAGGAAGAACCAGAGGAGCAGTCTGATTAATTAATATTTTTTATTGAGTGCTGAAGTACATTAAATACACTGAGATACTTTAAAATATGCTAATTTGAATGTTTATGCCAACTCTTGAGATTGTTAGCATCCGTATTATAACATTATTATACCACTTAGTATCCTTGTAAAGCTAGTTTAAGTTTCAATTGTCTTTTATCGTTGCAGTCTGCATTTGGTAAGACTTCGAGAAGGATAGCTGAAACATTATAGCTTTGATTGCCTCAGAGCCGCAAAGGGTTCCTACTACGTGGGTTCATCTCTGGTAGCCTGTTAGTTGAAATGTGTACAGTGGTCTTCAGAGTGCAGGCTCTGATGAGTCAGGAGCATATAGTCAATGTTAGGGTGATTTCAAGTTTAATCATCAAATCAAGTAACTTTTAAGAGATATCTGTGTAGAGCTGAGATATTTGGTTGGAGCTTTCTGTGGTAGTTGAGCTGGTGAATGAACCATCGGGGAGGATTCCTCTGTTCCCATTGACTAAATGTATTTGGGAAGCTTATTAGAAAACTAACCCTCTAAAAAGAAATTTTAACTCACTTACCTTGTACAGCTTGCGTATATATAAAACGACATTCATAAATCAGAGCATAGATTCTGGACTGTGATCTTTAGTGCAGGTAAGGGGGGTTTCTGTGTGTTGGGTCTGTGTGAGTCTCTCAGCTTTTTCAAGATTGCAGCTTTGGGGCGTCAGGGAAATCAGTGGTGCCTTATCTGACAGTGTTATTTATATCAGTGAGGAGGAGGCAGGTGGGTGGGTTGTCACTTTCTGCGTCCTGTGGGAGATCATGTCAGCTTGCACTGTTCCAGAAAATCCCATGTGCAGAAGGTGCCACCACCCGCAGCAGCTCGAGCTGTGTATTTTTTGAGCCTGGTCCGTAGGTGTGGTGCCTTCAGGAGACTGGGAAATTAGTGTGTGGCCCGTTCAGAGTGGAGACCACATTGCGGTTTAAGTGTGAGCCGGCAGAGCAAAATAGTGCTGGTAAGGACGACTAAAAGTAGGTAAGTACGTGTCAGGAATCCACTGCACTAAACTCCCTCTGGAGCAGACACTTCTTCTACACTCTTCTTTTGAGATTACAGGTCCTCAGAAAAGTTTAGTCAGAACTAAGCACTGCGGAAGAGAGGATTGCACCCGTCATGGTTCCCAATGGTTGGCTCATCCACTACGACATGCTGAATGGGATCTAAGAAAGTTTGATCGATATTCTGGGACCAATGCTCTTTGTGACTTTTGTAAGTGGCCTTGGTGAATACGTGAAGGTGTGGATTAATAAATCTATACTTGTACTTCTTCCTTCTTACTCTGATTTTTTAATCTTTTTTCCCACTCCTGATGAAGGGTCTTGGCCCAAAACTTTGACATTTTACTCTTTCCATAGATGCTGCTTGGCCTGCTGAGTTCCATCAGCATTTTGTGTGCGTGTTCCTTGTATTTCCAATATTTGCAGATTTTCTCATGTTTGTAATTTTCCAGAGATATAGGAGCAGTGAAGGGAACTCAGCCATGGGAAAACAAAAGAGTAAGAAGAAGTTAGAACAGCAGAAATGGAAGATAACAACAACATCCAACATAAAGGGAGCTTAAAGCAGGGCAAAGCGTCAAATAACAAGCTTTTTTGTTCCCTCACTTTTCTTGCTTAGTAGGTTTTTTTATTCACACAATTTTCAATCCATAAGACAATTTCCTCTTTTATGAGGCATTGTAAGTGTTGTTACTTCAATGTACTTGTGCTATTTTTGAATAATAATAATAAAAAGATTTGAAAAGAAAGAACAAACTGGGAGATATTGTGGCTGAAGGTTCAGATAATTCACAACAATTTATATGAATTTCTGGCATGAGGCAATTGATCCGGTGTCAACCAGTTCCTGAAGGATAGAGTCATAGAACACTACAGCACAGAAACATGAACTTAGCGTGTGCCGAAACATTAATCTGCCTAGTCCCATCGACCTGCAAGCAGACCATAGCCTGCTGACCCACCCCATTCCTGCTCCTATCAAGGTTTCTCTTAAATGTTGAAACTGACCACTTGTGCAGGCAGCTCCTTCCATGCTCCCACCAACATCTGAATGAAGAGATACCCCTCATGTTCCCTTTGTCGTTTCACATGTCCCCTTTCACATTCCACGATTCACCTTTCACCCATGACATCTAGTTGTAGTCTTACCTAATCTCAGTGGAAGCTCTTGCTTGTATTTACCCTGTCTATACCCCTCATAATGTTGTATACCTCTATCAAATCTTCTCAGTCTTCTGCGATGGAGGAAATAAAGTCCCAAGCTATTCAACCTTTCCCCATAACTCAGGTCCAGAAGTCCCACAACATCCTTCTAAATTTTCTCTGCGTTCTACCAATCTTATTGTCATCTTTCCTGTAGGCAGCTCATCAAAACTAGACACAATGCTCCAAATTAGGCCCCACCAAAATCTCATACACCCTCAAATAACATTCCAACTTCTCTACTCAGTACATTGATTTATGAAGGTCCATGGGCCGAAAGTTTTTGTTATAACGCTATTTACCTGTAACACCACTTGCAAGGAATATGGATCCATATTTCCAGATCAGTCTGTTCTGCCATACACTTCAGTGCCTATCGCTCTCCCTATAAGACCTGCCATGGTTGGCATCCCAAAGTGCAACACCTCACACTTATCTGCATTATATTCCATCTGCCTTTTGTCAGCCCATTTTTCCAGCTGGTTGAGATTCCTAATCTTCCTCGCTCCCACTCCATGTCAAATTTTGCTGTCATTTGCAAATTTGCTGAACCAGTAAACCACATTATCATCCAGATTGTTGATAGAGATGACAATAACAACAGACCCAACACCAATCCCTGCAGCACAACTCTTATCACAGGCCTTCAGTCAGAGAGACAAACATCTGCAACTAATCTCTGGCTTCTGCACAGCCAACTTCTAATCTCACTTACGACCTCATCTTGATTACCAAGTGACTGAACATCTTTGATCACCCTTCCACTCAAGGTGTTGTCAAATGTAGACAACATCCACTACCTTGCTTTTATCAACTTTGCTGGTAACTTCCTGGAGAAACTCTACAAGATCGGTTAGATCTGGCTTATCATGCACAGAGCCTCGTTGACTCTCCCTTATCAGACACCATGCTTCCATTGAGCTTTTCAAACAAGTGATGGAGTCACAGAATTAATCAGAGACCAAATCAGAGGTCAAGAAAGTAGGGGAGTCCTTTGATTGTAATCAAAGGTGACTTTAACACGTCTAGACTGGGCAAATCAAATTTTCTGTTAAATTGGGTGATGAATTCATTGTAAGTGTACAAGTTCCTTTTTGAAATCATTATGTTGAGAAATGAGTTATACGCAGATCTATTTACAGTCTCATTTTGGTCAATTAGAAAATGATTATTAATAATCTTACAAATGAGCCTTTGAACAACAGTGACTATATTGGAACAATGCATTAAACAATTTGAAGAGGAAACTTGTCAGGATTTTTCATTTGGATGTGTTGGTTGTAATTTTATAAATTCAACTTTCTCTCCAGATTAAAATGAATGTCCAAAGAAATGAACTAATCTTGATTTGTTCACAGGACTAGAAGTGTCACTCTCTTTGTAATAAACACAGTGATTAGCTATGGTTACAGTAACATTGTTCTTTAAACTAACATTCACAAGTAAAACCCTCATTCATAAACAGAATATATTTAGTACGAAATCTTACAAATCTGTCCTCCAATCCAGTAAAATCATTTCGCCTTTCAAACATCATTATGGTCCTCCAGGGTAAGGCGTAGTTGACAAAGAGCACTGAGATATTCTTCATTGCCAGGATCAAACTGCAAGGCTTCTTCATAACATTCAGTAGCTTTGGACTTGTTGTGAACCAGTTGATGCAGTAGCCCTTTGGCACCAAGGGCCATGCTGTCATGTGGATTGCTATAAAGTTTCTTATTTGCCCATTTCTCCAAATGCTCATAAGCTCTTTTCCATACCTTTGTGTGAATTTCAATCTTCAATGCTTTCTTTAGCAATGTGATACCTTCATCTTCAGATTTCCTCCGGAACAGATAAAATAAACCAGCGTCTAAATTTATTGTCTGCATATTTTCTGGGCGGGTGTCATCTAATTTTAGCAGATTACTGTAGATCTCGTCTGCTTTGGAATACTCTCCATTTCTAACACAGATGTCTGCAAGATCCCTTTGTGATTTAACAGCTGTCTTTGGACGGTGCTCAAATGCCTTTCCAAAGTGATATTTGCATTGATTGAACAAATCTGCTTTTTGTTGGAATTCTGGGTTCTGAGGATCCTTGCTCAGAGGATTGGCAATTAATTCAAGTAGTTTGATTCTGTAACACATGCCTATTTGGTCATGCAGAACGCTAGAATGTGGGGAAATTTCTAATGCTTTCTTCAACAACATGATTGCTTTTTCCACATCTTTTTCTTTTCGATAAAATTTTGCAGCATTGCGAAGCACTTTTGGATAATCAGAGGTTTTCTGCAATGCTTGTTCAACTAATTCATTTGCTTCTTTCTTTTTCTTCAGCTCCTGAAGTTTTAGAGCCAACAGAACCATGGCCAGTGAGTCATCGGGATCAAGCTCTAACACACGACGCAGATGCTTCACTGACTGACTCTGTTCACGATTCTCTTTGGTTCCAGAAATTGCTTCCAACCGAAACAGTACAGTGGCATATCCCATGTTCCATTGCACATTATCAGGATCTTCTTCCAGAGCCTTCTCAAAGCATTCCTTTGCCTCCTCATAATATCGAGCTGTAGATCTTAACAGTGACCATCCCTTCTCCCCGTACACCTCGGGTATCATTGCTGTATAGCGAGGGCCATCACTGAGCGGTTTACAGATCATCTCCAGCTTGTCGAGATAGGACTGGACCTCGGTCAGTTGTCCCATGTGGTAATGCACCCAGGCAAAGTTTCCATAGGTGATGATGCTTCTTCTTTCAAATTCATCTTTGTTGTCCTCCCTCAGAATCTTTTCAGCTTCCTTTAAGTTTTGAATTGCTTCTTCATAGTTGCCCTTCAGGCAGTTTACAAAAGCGAGTTGGTTGCAGGAGTGAGCTTTATACTTCAAATTCATATCAATAGAATCTTGTAATCTGTACATCATATCTTCCAGGTCAATGGTTTCCTTCTGCGGGGCCCACGTGAAGTGACACTGAAGCTGAACGAGATTCTCTTTCGACAGATCTCTCGGTGTGTTGCTGTAAGAGAACAAAATTCATGAAAGTCCATCTCTGACCTTCACTTTCATAAGCAGTCAGCAGATCTGTCTTGTTGGGTGTGTTCCTCACCTCATGTCATTGTACTCAGTGTGGTAATGAGACTGAGGCAGGATTACACGATGATAGGTTCGAGGAGTGTGTGTGCATGAGAGAGAGCGTGCATGTGTGTACTTGCACTGATGGATATACACTACCTAGGCAATGGAAGCTGGACTTAAGTCATGTTAGGCCTGATGCTTGGACTATGAAAATACTCTGTTGGGAGGTGCAATAAAAGACCGTTCTCACATCAAACAGCAATAGAGATTCCCCTGCTCCTTGGAAATGCATCATTATATCTGTGGGCCACAATCCAAACCAAAAGTCTGCTGCAAGGACAATTCCAGTGAAAGCCAGTTTGAAAAAGTTTCTGTTATTTCCACAGCACTTCTATCAACTTCATCCTAGCATTGCTGTAGATCACCTCCAAAAGTCTTCCAAGTGGAATGGAGCTAATCTTCAGAACTAATAGAAACTGTTCAGCTATTGAGAATTACAAAGACTTAATCTGTCCAAATGTGAGGTGTTCTACTTTGGGGGGGGGGGGGGGTCAAATGTAAAACAAGAGTACACTGTTGACTGGAAAACCCTTCACAGTGTTGATGTACAGAGTGACTTTGGATTCCAAGTTTGTAGCTCACTGAAGCTGGCAGCACTAGATGATTGAGTGCTGAAGAAGGTGCATGGCATACTTGTCCTTATTTGTGGAACCGTTGAGTTCAAGAGTCAGAAAGTTACGTCAGAGATTTATTCATTGATTTCTGGTCATTGCAGTTTGAGAGGATGTGGAGGTTTGCAGAGGATGCAGAAGAGGTTCACCAGGATACATGTATGTTTTGTAAGGAGAGGTTGGAGAAACTTGGGTTGTCTTCTGTGGATCAGCAAAGCAATGAGGAAAGACTTGGTGGAAGGTTTTATCATTATGGGAAGCATGGAGTAGACAGCTGCTTTCGTTCCCCAAAGGCAGAATGTCAATACTCAAGGGCATACATTCACGTGGAAAGGAGGTAAATTCAAAGAAGATGTGCAGGACAAGTTTTTTTTCCCCACAGTGAGAGGGTGGGTGCCTCAAATGTGTTGCCAGTGGTAGTGGAGGAGGGAAATACAATAGAGGTGTTTAAATCATTGTTTAATGGAATGATTATGTACAGAATGGAGGGATATGGATAGTGGGTAGACAGAAGGGCTTAGCTTAATTCAACGTTTAATCACTTGTTAAGTAGTACAACATGATAATGTGGATCAGCTGCTTGTTCTGATGCTACACTGTTCTATATTCTTTGGTAGTTATATTTCAAATCCAGATTTAAATTTAATCATGCCATCTCGTAACATTTATAAAAATATTCTTATAGATTCAAAGCATTTAGATAAAGAATTCAGACTTTGTTGAAATACTAAATATGCCACCTTCAGAGGTGTCAATCACCCTTCCTAATTGTAATTGTAAAGCCTGTTACAAAGAGAAATTTTTAAGATGAAATGAAATGGTCAGCTCACTGACCTGTTACTGCTTGGATGTTTCTAAGAGGAGCTTCAGAAGCACAGTGTGGGTTGTGCACAGTAACCTTCAGAGTGCGGGCAATACGAGTAAAGGGACTTCTGTGAGTCTGTTCTGTGGGGGATTCTCAACATAGGCTTTTGGCTCCACAGCGCGACTTTGGAGAAAGTTAATAATTCAGTGGTGATGCTTATCTGACACTGTTGATATCAGCGGTGATAAGGCAAATTGTTGGCAGGGGAATACACAACAAACACAACAAGTCCGCAGGCAGATCCAACAAGTGATTATGAATACAAACAGCATTTTCGCCCAAATTGAGGAAGTGTCAGTTTAAGAAATGGGATTTTTTTTCATAGAGTATTGAAAGTTACATCTGGAAAACTGCTCAGATTTTTGGATACATTAACTAAAAAAGGATATAATTGCAGGGAATGTAGCTGGCTAAATCCTGGAATCAGGGGATTGACCTACCAAGAGAGGCTAGAGAGTTTGAGGATCTTGATTCCTCTTTTGAGGAGTGATGAGTGATCTTATTTACACAATCAAGACCCTCAGCAAACTTGACAGTGCAAATGTTGAAAGGACAATGAGTAAAAAAAAAACAGATGTTGAAAATCTAAAGATAAAACCAAAAGTGCTGGATATACTCTGTACGTTTGACCGGTAGACAGCTGCTTTAAAATCTTTGGGCATTTATGGAAATTTTGTAGATGTTGAGATGTTTTCAATAGTGAGAGAGTCATGAACAAGTGGACAAACTAGCAAAACTAGTGGCTGGATATTAAAAGCAGTGCTGTGTCAAAATTTATTTTAGGGATTCCCTAGAACTGTCTGCCCTCAGTTGAGGAGCAGGTCAAATCACCGGTTATAGTTGCAGAGGAGACAGATAAATATGTGAAAGAAATATCAAGGAATTTGTGTGTTTTGGGAACTGATAGTGTAGGTGTTGCAAAAGTGTTTAGCTGGATGAGTGCAGAGGGAAATAAAAATGGAAAGGAAAATGTAAAGCAAACAAGGTGCACTAATATCACAGATTGATGGCATGTTTACATAATTTTCCACTGTATTTGGGTCGGACTACAACCAGAGGTCATGGGTTAAGAGTGAAAGGTGAAATGTTTAATGGGAACATGAGGGGAAACTTCTTTACTCAGAGAGTCGCATGAATGTGGAATGAGCTATTAGCACAAGTGGTGTATATGAGCTCAATTTCAACATTTAAGAGAACTTGTGTAGGTATATAGATGGTTGGGGCTATGGTCCCAGTGCAGGGTGATGGGAGTAGGCAGTTAAAAATGGTTTAGCACATACTATATTGGCCAAAGGGCCTGTATCTGTGCTGTACCGTTCTGTGACTGATGTCAAATCCAGCATAAAACAAAATTAACTAGCTTATCTCTGCTGTACAGTATGCTTCAGAGTCTCTGTTAGGCAGCTCCTGGCACTGGAAAGACACCAACATATACTCTTTGCAAAGTCACCCAAAATTTCCAGCTGAATAAGCTAATAAACACCAAAGCCCTCTCCTAGGCTAAAATCCCCATCCTTGAAGCTGCATGACCATTTGTGACACTTGAAACATTCATGCTATTCTGAGCATTGTCAAGAGAAAACCTTTCCCAGGTAGAAAGAGAGTAAGGAGACACAAGAAACTGCAAATGCTGGAATCTGGAGCAACCAATTATCTGCTGGAGCTCAGTGGGTTGAGCAGCACCTCTGGATGTACATACTACAGTCCTGATGCTGGAGTTTGATCCAAAATATAAACAATTGTTTTCCTCCACAGATACTGCCTGACTGGCTGTGTTCTTCCAGAAGAATGCAGAGGCTGTGCCCTCTTGTCCTAGACTCTCCCACTATGGGAAACAGCCTTTCCACATCTAATCTGTCCAGTCCTTTCAACATTTGAATGGCTTCAATGAGATCCCCCCTGGTCCTTCTGAATTCTAGCAAGTACAGACCCAGAGCCATCAAATGTTCCTCATATCATAACCCTTTCATACCTGGATTTATCCTTGTGAACCTCCTCTGAACCCTCTCCGATGTCAGCACATCTTTTTTTTAGATGACGAGCCCAAATCAGTTCACAATACTGAAGGTGAGATGGACACATAACGTAAAGAATTTTACTCCTCAAGTACAAGAAGGATGTAAGTAATAAAGTCAATTCAATTCACCAATGCCTTATAAAGCCTCAGCATCACATCCTTGATCTGATATTTTCACCCTCTTGAAATGAAAGCCACCATGGCATTTGCCTTCCTCACCGCAGACTCAACCTGTAAGCTAACTTTCGGGGTGTCCTGCACAATGTCTGCCAAGTCCCTCTGCACCTCAGATTCCTGTATTTTCTCCCCTTTTAGAAAAAAGTCCACACATTTATTTTTACCCCCAAAGTTTATGACCATGCATTTTCCAATATTGTGTTTCATTTGCCACTTTCTTGCCCATTCTCCTAATCTGTCTAAGTCCTTCTGCATCCTACCTGTTTCCTTAACACTATCTGCCCCTCCACCTATTTTCATATCATCTGCAAACTTGGTAACAAAGCTACCTATTCCATCTTCTAAATCATTTACATACAGCATAAAAAGAAGTGGTCCCAACACCAACTCCTGCGGAACAGCACTAGGCACTGGCAGCCAACTAGAAAAGAATCATTTTATTCCCACTCACTGCCCCCTACCAATCAGCCAATAGTCTAACCATGTTAGTAACTTTCCTGTAATACCATGGGCTCCTAACCTGGTAAGCAGCCACGCCTGTGGCACTTTGTCAAAGACCTACTGAAAGTCCAAATATACAACATCCACTGCTTTCCCTTTATCTAACCTACTTGTAGTCTTCTCTCAGAATTCCAACAGGTTCATCAGGCAGGATTTTCTCTGAAGAAAACCATGCTGACTTTGTACTATCTTGTCCTGTGTCACCAAGTACTCCATCACCTCATCCTTAACAATAGACTCTAGCATCTTCCCAACCACTGAGGTCAGAACTATATAATCAGTACAATGTTCCACTGGTAAACATATACCCAGAAAGAGTACTGTACTATTGTTTTTTTTACCTCATTTTCTTGATTGAAGGAACCACCTCAAATTCCTTTTATAGCTTCACCTCCACTTTTAATATTGAGCTGATAAAGAAGGTATTCGAAGCTTTGTGTTTTCCAGTTCATTTACTTGTAGGGCGTTTTCTTAATGTTAAGCGAAATGACGCTTTGAAAGTGAAACTCAAATGCAGCTTCCTTCCTCAAATCGAAGTTCAGAAGCACACGCTGACTCAAAGCTGTCTGGAGCCAATGATAAATACCGTCTAGTTTTGTGACGAAGTTCATGCTGATTGGTTAATCTGAATACCATCTGGTAGTCTTTGACTTTTGATTCGGCATATACGTAATTTGCTTTGTTTTTTTTAGCTATGATAAATTTCTCTTTGTCCAGCTCTGTAGGAGCCATGTATCTATCTTCTGGTCTGTCTGTATTGTATTTTGTGTTTTGCATTTATTATGGGTAATTTGTCATGTGTTTTTGGGCATGTTAGAAGCGAAGAGTGTAGTTATGTACTCATGCTTTGTCTTTGGTCAGTTTAGTCTGGAAGCAACCAGAATAATATTTTTTGTTGAACGCTTAAGAACACTTAAATACACTTAAATAGGCTTAAAAATGCTTAAATAACATTAAATACACTAATTGGAATGCTCACACCAAAGGTTGTTAATGTCACTATTACATCATTATTATACTCCTTAGTATCCTTCTTTTGCTAGTTTTAATTTCATTAGTTTTTGCATTCAGTAATATTTCTAGAAGGATAGCTGAAACATCACGGCTTTGACGGTCTCAGAGCTGTGAATGACTGTTAGCTATTTGGATGCATCTCTGGTAGTCTTTTAGTTGACATGTGTGTGCAGTGGTCCTCAGAGTGCAGGATCTGATGAGGGAGGGAAATATAGTAAATGTTACTTTGATTTTAAGTTTAATCATCAAATCGAGTAACTTTTAAAAGGTATCTGTGTAGATTTGAAGTATTTGGCTGGAGCTTTCTGTGTTGGCTGAGGTGGTAAAGGAACCTTTTGACCTTGGATTTATGGAAGATGGTAAATGAATATAAAAGCAAAGATGTAATGTTGAGGCTTTATAAAGTATTGGTGAGGCCTAAACTGGAGTTTGTGAACTGTTTTGGGCACCATATTTTAGAAGGGATGAGCTGAAACTGGAGAGGGTTCAAAGGATGTTCACAAAAACAATTCTAGAATTGAATGGCTTGTCTTATAAAGAGCTTCTGATGGCTCTGGGCCTGTATTCACTGGAATTCAGAAGAATGAGGGGTGCCCTCATTGAAACAAATCAAATGGTGAGAGATGTTGATAGAGAGCTGTGGAGGGGATGTTTCCTACGATGGGTGAGTCTATGATCAGAAGGCACAACATCAAAATAGAGGGGTGTCCTTTCAGAATGGAGATGAAGAGGGATTTATTTAGCCAGAGAGTGATGAATCTGTGGAATTATTTGTCACAGGCAGTTGTGGAAGCCAAGTATTTATGTATTTTTAAGGCAGAGGTTGATAGACTCCTGATTGGTCAGGGCATGAAGGGATGCAGGGAGAAGGCAGGAGATTGGTGCTGAGAGGAAAATTGGATCACCCATGATGAAATGGCAGGGCAGACTCGATGGGTGAAATGCCCTAATTCTGCTTCTGTACCTTATGGAGTTAAGGTCCCATTGTCTAAATGCATTTGGGAATCCTGTTAATAAGCTAACACTCTAAACGGAAATTTACTTCACTTATCTGGTACTGTTTCAGTATTTATAAAAGGATGTTCAGAAACTACAGCATAGATTCTGCACAGTGGTCTGTGCTGCAGGCAGTGACGTAAGGGAGCTTCTGTGCATTGGGTCTGTGGGGAACAAGGAAAGTTGAGACAGATGAGGACTTTTCTCTTTGGAGTGCTGGAGGACGAGAAGCAACTTGACAGAGGTGCATAAAATTATGAAAGGCATAGATAGGTAGATAATGAGTGGACAGCCATGGTGGAAGTGGTCAAAACTAGAGGACTTCTGTTTCAGGTGAGTGAAGAACAAATCATCCAGCAGCAAAGGAGTTTATAGCAGAACAAAGTGTAACAAACCTAAAGGTACTGTCTCTGAAAGTTCAGAGAATTCACAACAATCTATATGAATTTATGGCACAAGGAGTTTGATCTGGTGTGAACCAGTTACTGAAGGATAGAGTCATAGAACACTACAGCACAGAAACATGTCCTTTGACCCATCTAGTCTATGCTGAACCATTAATCTGCGTAGTCCCATCAACCTGCAACTGGACTATAGCTGACTGACCCCTCCCAAATTTCTCTTAAGTGTTGAAACTGACCCCACATCCACCAATTACACCAGTAGCTCAATCCACACTCTCTCCAACATCTGAATGAAGAAATTCCCCCTCATGTTCCCTTTCACCTTTCACCCTTAACCCATGATTTCTATTTGTAGACTTACCCAACCTCAGTGGAAATGTCTGCTTGCATTTACCCTATCTATACCCCTCATAATTTTGTATACCTCTATCAAAATTCCCCTCAGTCTTTTACGATGTAGGAGATAAAGTCCCAGGCTATTCAACCTTTCCCCATAACTCAGGTCCAGGAGTCCTGCAACATCCTTGTCAACTTTCTCAGCTCTCTTTCATTTTTATTGTCATCTTTCCTGTAGGTTGGTCACCAATACTCCAAATTGGGCCTCACCAAAATGTCACACACCCTCAAATAACATCCCAGCTTCTGTACTCAATACATTGACTTATGAAGGTAATTGTGCCAAAAGCTTTCCTTATAATTCTATCTGCCTGTAGCACCACTTGCAAGGAATTTCAAAGGTTCACATCTTCAAAGGTCCAATTTAATGTCAGAGAAATGTATACAATATACATCCTGAAATACTTATTCTTTGCAACCATCCACGAAAACAGAGGTGTGCCCCAAAGGATGGACGACAGTTAAATGTTAGAACCCCTAAGTCCACCCCCCCAGCTCTCCTCCCTCCTGCACATAAGCAGCAGCAAGTAACAGTCACCCCTCCCCCCCACCAGCAAAATAAAAGCATCGGCACTCGCCGAGCACTCAAGTGTTAGCAAAGTAATAGCAAAGTCACAGACTTGGAGTTATCCCATAGACTTCGCGTTTCACCCGGTGTATGACATACCACAGGTTTTCTCTCTCTCCCTATTAATGGAGAAGGAGGTGTCTCCATTTTCTCAGTGAGCAGGGTGATATAACAAACAACTCGCTGGTTTACAACGTCAAAAGTCCGTTTCGTAGCTTTTTTTGAGCTCTGTGCCAGAAGATCTCAAAGATCTCGGGTCTCTGGGCACACAACCTCTGATACCGAACAACAAGACAGCTATGAAATCCCGAGAGCGGGTTCCAGTCCCACAAAGGACCAAAGTCAGCGTGTAGCTCCAGGTCAGGGTCTTCAAAAGAATGCTGAAGGGGAAACATGGTCACATTTGCACTGTTCAGTTACGGGAATGATAGGTGAACATCATTATCTGAACCTGGTCAGGTCAGAGAAATGCATTGCCCTTATGTTATCCATATTTTACTTCTGCTGACATTATTTGTCATTCCAAATGAAAACCTGGAAATACATTAAATCCACAGCCTGTGATTGTAAACTTCAATTGCATCTCTATTCTTGACACCCTCTGAAATTTCACTACTTTGGTGTTCTTCACACAAACTTGCTTACAATCCTACATACCTCCAATCTTCCAGCTGTCCCAGCAGGTTGAACCCACACTGCAAAGAATGTGTATTTGCTCAATCCTTTCATTTGGTCGAGTCAGGCACAGACTCTACTTTAATTCCCAATTATGTTCATAGGATAATGCATTAAACAATCTGATGTGAAAACTTGTCAGGACTTTTCATTTGGATGAGTTTGTTGTAATTCCATACTTTCAGCTTTCCTTCTTCCCAGATTTAATTGAATGTCCAAAGAAATGCAACTAAACTCAGTTTGTTCACAAGACCAGTTAGTGTCACTATCTTTGAAATAACACAAGGGTTAGGTGTAGTTACAGTAAGGTTGTCTTTTAAAATAACATATTCACAAGTAAAACTCTCATTTAAAAATGATATATATTTAGTAAAGAAATCCTACAAGTCTGTCCTCACATCCAGTGAAATCATTTCACCTTTCAAATATCATTACGGTCCTCTAAGGAAAGGTGTAGCTCACAGAGAGCGCTGAGATATTCTTCATTGCCAGGATCAAACTCCAAGGCCTTTTCATAACATTCAATAGCTTTGGACTTGTTGTGGCCCAGTTGATGCAGTAGCCCTTTGGCACCAAGGGCCATGCTGTCATGTGGATTCCTACAAAGTTTCCTGTCTGCCCATTTCTCCAAATGCTCACAACCCTTTTTCCAGAGCTTTGACTGAGTTTCAATCTTCAGGGCTTTCTGTAACAACTTGATGCCATTGAATTCTGACTTCCTCTGGTACAGTTGAAATAAACCAGCCTCTAAGCATATTCTCTGTATATTTTCTGGGCGAATATCAACTAATTTCAAAAGATTACTATAGATCTCCTCTGCTTTGGAATACTCTTCATTTCTTCGACAGATGTCAGCAAAATCCAGTTGTGATTTAACAGCTGTCTTTGGACGATGCTCAAATGCCTTTCCAAAGTGATATTTGCATTGATTGAACAAATCTGCTTTTTGTTGGAATTCTGGGTTCTGAGGATCCTTGCTCAGAGGATTGGCAATTAATTCAAGTAGTTTGATTCTGTAACACATGCCCAATTGGTCATGCAGGACGCTAGAATGTGGGGAAATTTCTAATGCTGTCTTCAACAACATGATTGCTTTTTCCACATCCTTTTCCTTTCGGTAAAATTTTGCAGCGTTGCGAAGCACTTTTGGATAATCAGAGGTTTTCTGCAATGCTTGTTCAACTAATTCATTTGCTTCTTTCTTTTTCTTCAGCTCCTGAAGTTTTAGAGCCAACAGAACCATGGCCAATGAGTCATCGGGATCAAGCTCCAGTACACGATGCAGATGTTTCATTGACTGACTCCGTTCACGATTTTCTGGTGTACCAGCAAATGATTCCAGGCGAAACAAAACAGTAGCACATCCCATCATCCATTCTGTATTATCAGGATCTTCCTCCAGTGCCTTCTCAAAACATGCCTTTGCCTCCTCATAGTATTGACTAGCTGACCTTAGCAAAGACCATCCCTTCTCCCCGTACACCTCGGGTATCATTGCTGTATAGCGAGGGCCATCACTGAGCGGTTTACAGATCATCTCCAGCTTGTCAAGATAGGACTAGGCCTCGGTCAGTTGTCCCATGTGGTAATGCACCCAGGCAAAGTTTCCATAGGTGATGATACTTCTTCTTTCAAATTCATCTTTGTACTCCTCCCTCAGAATCTTTTCAGCTTCCTTTAAATTTTGAATTGCTTCTTCATAGTTGCCCTGCAGGCAGTTTACAAAAGCGAGTTGGTTGTAGGACCTTGCCTTATATTTCAAATTCAGTTGGATAGAATCTTGCAATCTGTACATCACATCTTCCAAGTCAACATTTTCTTTCTGGGGGCTCCACATGAAGTGACACTGAAGCTGATCGAGCTTCTCTTTCATTAATTCTCTCTGTGAGTTGCTGAAAGAGGACAAAATTCTTGAAAATTCATCTTAGTTCATGTAAGGAAGGTTGGCTATTCAATACCAAATGTACAAAGCATAAACAGATCAGGCGTGTTGCATGGGTTTCTGTTCTGATATTGTTGAACTCAATGTGTTAATGAGAATAAGAAAAGAGATCAGTGTGGAAAAGTGTGTGTGCGCGCATGTGTGTGTGTGTTAATTGGATAAGCATCATGATGTCTACAGGCCATGATCTGAACCAAAGCATCTGCGTCACTGACAATTCCAGTGAAAGCTTGTTTTAAGCAGGTTTTGTGTAATTGCCTCAGCACTTCTATCAAACAAATCAAAATGAATTATTATTCAAACCATTCATGGATACAGCTGAATGAGACAGCATTCATCTGAGGCCAAGGTGCAAAAACCTACAGTACACATGCATTCAAAATAATGAGAGAGAAAAACAAGAACATAGTCACGCAAGAAAACACATTTTTAGTCCAAGACCCCGAGCGATAAGTCCCACAAATTGATGATTCCCAGCATCCTGCTTGTAACTCTACTGATCCAACAATGGAGGGCAGCACTGACGGGAGAAGCCACAGCCCAACGGAGCATGGACGCCACATTACACCGCTTCCAATGTCCGCTCCTCACCTGGACTGTGCAGCAGGCAAGCCTGCTGCTTGAGTTCTAGTCATTGTTGCAACTGAGCTGACACTGCTGCCTAGCTTCCTGTCTCACCACCAATCAAGGGAAACAGCCCGCGGCAATCGATGGCCAGCCATGCCTCGGGATCGCAAAAGAAACGTCCAATACAGTCACTCACAGTTCCTCTACACGTTGCATTCGCACACCAGCTCCGGTGCCTTCGAGTAGCAGGCAGCAACACAGCCTGCACCCCGGTCACCTCCCCCTGAGGCCTGATGGGCTGACTCTCCTCTCGTGGCCTGGTGACTGGCCTCTCCTCCTCTAAACTGCTGGATGGCTACTCCAAACAATAAACAGCTCACTGTTGCAGTAGACCTGCTCTACTGGTTGTTATTGGAGTCCTGTATGGATGTATGATAAAAAAGCACATTTAATAAAGAGAAAAAAAAACACCTTTGGTTGGCCCCCAAGAGGCTGTTGTGTCTATTTATCCTAGTATTGCTCACAAGCCACCATCTATGTCCTAGCTTTGTTCTAAGTCGCCTCCAACAAAATTCCCAGTGGAATGGAGCTAATCTTCAGAACTAATAGGAACTGTTCAACATTTAGAAACTGCTCAGCTATAGAAGATTATCAAAGGACACAGCAGGATATAGAGTAGTTGCAGATATGAGTTGAGAAATGACAGGCAGAGTTCAATCCAGCCAACTGTGAGGCATTGTACTTTTTGAGGTCAAATGTAACAGGACAGAGGCAGGACTGATGTTAATGTACAGAAGGATCTTGGTGTCCAAGTCCACAACTGCTTGAAGGTGGCTGCACAGTGTGGAAAGAAAAGGCATATGGGATCTCTGCCTTCATTATTCACAGTCTTGTGTTCAATAGTCAGGAAATTGTGTTGCAGTCTTATAAAGCTCTGGTTAAACCGCATCTGCAACATTGCATTGAGTTCTCATTGGCCCATTATAGGGAGGGTGTGGGAGTTTTGGGGAGGGTGCAGAAGAGATTTGCTAGGTTGCTGTCTGGATTAGAATATTTGTACTAAATAGAGAGGCTGGACAAACTTGGGTTACTTTTTCTGCAGTGGCAGAGGCTGCGGGAAGACCTGGCTGAAATCTATAGAAATTATGAGAGGCATAGATTGAGTAGACAGCTTGTATCTTTTCCTGAGGATAAAGATGTTTAATACTACAGGGCATGCATTTAAGGTGAGAGACAGTAACTTCAAAGGAGATGTACTGCTTTTCCGAGCAGTGCATTCCAGATGTACAGCATAGAGAGTGCCTAGAATGCATTCTCTTGGGTAGCAGAAGAGACAATTAAGACTGAAGCTTTTAAAAGGCTCTTTCGAAGGTACATGAATGTGCAGAGAGTGCAGAGTATGGATATTATGTAGACTGAAGGGATTTGCTTAGTTAGTTACTTGTTTAGTTAGTGTGACAGAGCCGCATGGGCTGAAAGGCATGTTCTAGTACTGTACTGTTCGATGTTCTAAATTCAAAGCAAAGTACACATCAACATCAGCTGAATCTCAGTGGTCAAGCTGCAATACGCCAACAAGGCTTGCATTTGCACATGCTCAGTGGCCAAATGGCAAGCCACTCTTGTCTTAGGTTACTTGAGGAAAAGAGTACTTGAACTTCAAACTCGTAGACCTGGCATGAAACCCGTGGTTTAGCAGCAGTGATTATAGAACATAGAGCACTGCAGCACAGTACGGGCCCCTCAGCCCGCGATAATATTGTGCCAACATCGTAACCTCCTCTGAGATTAATTTTACCCTTCTGTTCTACGTAGTTCATTTTCTATTATCCATTTGCCTATCTAAGAGTTTCTTAAATACCCCTAATGTATCTGCCTCTACCACCACCCCTGGCAGGGTGTTCCATGCACTCTCAGCTCTCTGTTATCGTTGCTCTCTTCTGAGACCTGGAGGTGGTGTGGTGAGCTACATATACCTGTCTGGATACGCCCCCCGCCCCCCCTGCTGACTGCTCCTGTGGTTCCTCTCACGGACCCCGGTATAAAGGTGATTGGAGGCACAGACCCTTCCTCATTCTCCAGGATGTTGTGTGGTGGTCACTTGCTGCTTGTGCTTTCTTCCAGCCAATAAAAGCCTATATCTCGCCTCGCGTCTCCAAGAGTTATTGATGGTGCATCAATTTTATTGGCTGGAAGTTTTAAAACATGGAGAGTATTTTACATCTGGAAAAATTGGACTTGGACCCTCAAGCTCCCGAAGCAGCTGTTGCCTTTGAACTCTGGCTTGCATGCTTCCAACCATACCTGGAAGTGATTCCTGTGACTGAGCCTGCCACAATGCACAAAATCCTCCTTTCCAGGGTCAGCCCGAAAGTATTCTCCCTTATCAGGAAGCTGCCGACCTACGAAGGGGCACTGGACGCCCTCAAAAGGCAGTACCTGTGGCCGGTGAACACCGTCTACGCAAGACATCGCTTAGCGACGCGGCGGCAGCAGCCTGGTGAGTCGAGCGGGAAGTTTGTCCGAGCCCTACAGACACTTGTGCGGGCCTGCGACTGCAGAACAGCATGCGGAGCTCCTGGTACGAGACGCCTTTGTTACGGGGATCAGGTCAGTGTACGTGCGCCAGCGGCTGCTGGAAAATGCCGATCTTACCTTACGCTCGGCGATTGAGATGGCCAACATGCTGGAGGCTGCTCTGCACAACGCTGATACTGTCCAGCAGTGCGATCCCCCGCCGGTTCTGTGGATGCTGCAGACCCCACCACCCGCGAGCGAATCGACCTCAGCTGCTGCCAGTCACGAATCCACAAACTCCCTGAAACCGACCACAGCTGCTGCCATTCACAAGTCCGCGTAGTGTTACTTCTGCGGACTCGAAAAGCACCCCCGAAAACACTGCCCAGCATGAGAAGCTACCTGCTCCAGCTGCGGAAAGAAGGGCCATTTCGCCAAGGTCTGTATGTCTGAACCACAAGTGGGGTCGGACTGCGCTGCGTGCGAGACATGGGGGTGGCCATCTTTGTCAGCGCCACCTCGCCCTGCCCCCGACCCACGGGTGCTTACCGGGCACCAAGACGGCAATGCATCTCTGGCCTCTGTAACCCTCGACCAAAGCGCCCCACACCAGCTTGCAAGGTCAATGATGGACATCCTGCTGGAGGGGCACAGGACTAGCTGCCTGTTTGACATGGGCAGCACTGAGAGTTTTATTGACCCGGACACAGTGCAACGCTGCGGACTCGTGACACGATCGGTAACCCAGAGGATCACCATGGCTTCTGGGTCGTATTCCACAGACATCCGGGTGGGTTGTGTAGCAACTTTGGTGGTGCAGGGCACAGAATATCGGAACTTTGCGTTACTGGTCATGCCTCAACTGTGCATGCCTGTGCTATTGGGGCTGGACTTCCACAGCCACCTTGAAAGTGTGACTATGGCATATGACGGGCCCCTCCCACCACTCACTGTCAGGAATCCTCAGTTTTGTGGGACCGCTATATACCCCGCTACTGACCACACACACACACACACTGAACCACACATCCCACCCAGCACCATGCCAACAGCTGAGCTACTGACACCACTTGCAGCCTCTCCACCCTCAAGATCCCTCCCCCACCGCTGTTCACCAACCTGACCCCTGACTGTAAACCTGTGGCAACTAAAAGCAGGAGGTACAGCGCGGGGGACAGGGCCTTCATTCAGTCAGAGGTGCAGTGGCTGCTCAGGGAGGGGATCATTGAGCCAAGCACAAGTCCTTGGAGGGCCCAGGTGGTTGTTGTTCGGACCAGGCAGAAAAATAGGATGGTCGTGGACTATAGCCAGACCATCAATAGGTTCACGCAGCTTGACGCGTACCCCCTACCCCGCATCGCGGATATGGTCAACCAGTTAGCTCAGTACAAAGTGTACTCGACCATAGATCTGAAATCCGCCTACCACCAGCTCCCCATCCGCCCAGAGGACCGACCCTACATCGCTTTCGAGGCGGGCGGCAGGCTCTATCACTTCCTGCGCGTCCCATTTGGTGTCACGAATGGTGTCTCTGTCTTCCAGAGGGAAATGGACTGGATGGTGGACCAGTGCCAACTGAAGGCCACATTTCCCTATCTGGATAACATCACCAGCTGTGGTCACGACTGGCCGGATCACGACACCAACCTCCAATGATTTTTCCAAGTGGCCAAAGTCCTGAACCTTACTTATAACGGGGACGTGAGTGTTTGGAACCACCTGACTCACTATCCTTGGGTATGTCATGGAGAACGGGGTCATTGGTCCTGATCCAGACCATGTGCACCCCCTGTTAGAACTCTCTTTTCCCACAACCCTCAGAGCCCTCAGACGGTGCCTGGGCTTCTTTTCCTCTTACGCCCAATGGGTCCCTCATTACGCAGACAAGGCCCGCCCCCTGGTCAAGTCCACCACATTTCCCCTCTCTGCCGAGGCCCGCGCAGCCTTCAGCTGCATTAAAGGGGACATTGCCAAAGCAACGATGCATGCGATGGACAAGACCACTCCCTTCCAAGTAGAGAGTGACTTTGCACTGGTTGCTACCCTCAATCAGGCAGGCAGGCCTTCTTCTCTTGTACCCTTCAAGGCCCTGAAATTCGGCACTCCGCGGTGGAGAAATAAGCCCAGGCCATAGTGGAAGCCATTAGGCACTGGAGGCACTATCTTGCCGGCAAAAGGTTCACCTTGCTGTCCGACCAACGCTCAGTTGCGTTCATGTTCAGCAACCAACAGCGGGGCAAAATCAAAAATGATAAAATTTTGCAGTGGAGAACAGAACTCTCCACCTACAACTATGGTATCCTGTACCGGCCTGGAAGGCTCAATGAGCCCCCTGATGCCCCTATCCCAGGGAGCGTGTGCCAGCGCACAGCTCGACCAGCTATATGTCCTCCAGGCAGATCTTTTCCACCCGGGGCTCACCCGATTTTACCATTTCATGAAAGCCCGGAACCTGCCTTACTCCTTTGAAGACATCAGGATGATGACCAGGGACTGCCAAGTCTGCGCTGAGTGCAAACTGCACTTCTACTGTCCTGACAAGGCACAACTTATCAAGGCCACCCGCCCCTTTGAGCGACTGAGTGTTGACTTTAAGGGCCCCCTTCCCTCCACCGACCGCAATGTCTACTTTCTCAACATTATCGACGAGTACTCGCGGTTCCCCTTTGCCATCCCCTGCCCCAACACCACTGCCACGTCCGTCATAAAAGCCCTGCACCAGCTCTTCACTCTGTTCGGATATCCCTGCTATGAGTGACGAGCTGCGCCAGTACCTGCTGGCTAGGGGCATTGCTACTAGTCGGACCACGAGCTATAATCCCCAGGGAAATGGACAGGTGGAGAGGGAGAATGCCACAGTGTGGAAGGCCACACTTTTAGCCCTTAAGTCAAAGCGGTTGCCGGTCTCTCGATGGCAAGAGGTCCTCCCCGAGGCACTCCACTCCATCCATTCCCTGTTATGTACATCCACCAATGCCACCCCTCACGAGCGCCTATTCTTTTTTCCCAGGAATTCTGCCACTGGGACGACCCTACCAGCTTGGCTGACGTCCCCAGGGCCAGTGCTGCTCCGGAAACATGTGAGGAGCAATAAATACTACCCACTGGTCGAGAGGGTTCACCTACTACATGTGAACCCCCAGTATGCCTACGTGGTCTTACCTGATGGGCGGGAGGACACGGTCTCCATCCGCAACCTGGTGCCTGCAGGAGCAGCAGACCACTACCCTGAAGGCTCTCCGGTAACTATGAACCCTGTACCCGAGGTGACACCGCGCACACCGAGCCCTACACAGACTCCTCACGACACTCCCATACCGGGCGCCTCGCACACGCATATACCAGGTCCCTCACACACCCATGAGGGATCACTGATGCCTAGTGGGCTGACACCTTCAGTTAGGCCGGAACCAGCACAACCATCATCTCCGGTGCAATCACCACCGGCACCTGTGCAATCACAGCCGGTGCTACGTAGATCGCAGCGACAGATTCCACCACCTGATAGACTTAACCTGTAAATATACTTGTAAGAAACTTCTCTCTTTTAAATACAAAGGCAGGGGGTTGAATGTGGTGAACTACATATACCTGGACACGCCCCCCCCCCCCCCCCCCCCCCCGCTGACTGCTCCTGTGGCTCCTCCCATGGACCCCGGTATAGAGGCGATTGGGGACACCGCCCCAGCCTCAGTCTCCAGGATGCAGTGTGGTGGTCACTTGCTGCTTGTTCTTTCTTCCAGCCAATAAAAGCCTATATCTCACCTCACGTCTCCGAGAGTTATTTGGTGGTGCATCAATATGTACATTGAGCAACTTCAAATCACTTAGCAATGCCACCAAACCTGTTTTCACAAAATTCTCCAAATACGCTGCAAGAATAAACAAATCAACATTGCTCTCCTCTCCCAGGTCAGAATCCCCCGAACTTTAGTCCTAACATGATCAGCTATATGATGCATGTTACTCACGTCCCTGCAACGTGTTCCTGAAGAACATTATATCCTGAACTCTGTCAAAGCAGATAGATTAAGAAGGGGACAATGGAAAATATTTAATAATATGCTGAAAGCCTCCTTGAAAATTTGCAACTGCCCCACTGTCTTTTGGGCATCTTTGTCTCTTCACCCCTTCAACTGGGATATGATTCAGATTTATTTATCGCAGGTACATCAGAACATGCTTTAAAATCTGTTGTTTACACTAATTACCAAAACACCCAAGGATGTGCTCATAGCATCCATCATGTGTTGTCACACATTCGGGTGTTGGCATAGCATGCCCACAATGTTCAGCAGGGCAACACAGGACGCAGCAAGTGGCAAAACAATGCCAGTAAAATCAGCTCTGTTTCTCCCTCCCCTGCCCCCACCTACACCCATACACAGTCCTCCATCCCTGGGACAGGCAGTCTCCAGTGCACTAGGACTCGCAGTCTTTCACTTCTCCAGTGGACTCGCTGAGATTCGCAGACTCTGGGCTCTGGTCATCTTCCCTGCCTTCTGATTGCCATTTGGGCTTTGATCTTTGAAAAGAACTCACTAATGATGATGAATGAGGATTCGAAGTCCAGGCCTCAAATGGCAGGCTCACCAACGAGGAGAATCCGAACACTAGGCCTGACACTCTGGACTTGCCAGCTCGTGTACCTATGGGTCACTGGCCCTTTGTTCCTCATGCCAGATGCTGGAAGTTGCTGACAACTCCCTGACCCTGATTGTTCTGATTGGCCCTGAGAAAATTGAGTCCATGCAGTCAGAGTGCACAGAAGCTCTTTGCCAGTGGCGGAAGGAGTGCAGCACCTCCCAAATTACCCCGAGTCTACCTCCTCTGTCAAGTTAGTTCTCCCTCATCTGTGGCAGGGTGTGATTCACCCCACTGATCTTAGCAACCACCTCAAAAACATAACAGCAACGTTAATCAAGTCTTTCTCAATTTCTCATGACTGTGGAAAAAAGAATAACTTATTCCCCATAGTTTATGTAAGCACACTCCCTTACCATGCTCTGCCTGTACAGTAAACTTAAATGCCAAATAGGTTGCAATATTCTTTACCTCATTTTCTGAATTGAATAAACACGTTAAATTTCCTTTACAGCTCAGTTGCACTTTGATTTTGATAGGATCATAAAGGATATTCAATGATTTTTTTTCCACCTCAGCAATTTCTGCTCTGATTTCTGAATGTGAAGAGAGTTGAAAACTAGGAAGTGAAACTAAAATGCAGTTTTCTTTCCCAACGCTGAGCCAATTACAAATGCTGTATGGTTTACTAACAGAGTTAAAGCATATGGCCATAAGACCTTATCTGATTGGTTGATCTGAATTCTGCCTACTTACCACTTCTCACAGTTGAGTCATTTGCCTAATTCTGCACTTATTTCTTATGGTTTTTAAACATTTACTTGTACTTATTGTTGCTGTAAAGCTCCCTGATAACAAATTGCCTTTCTTGTTGCAAGGCTGCATCTGAAAAGCTTTCTAGAAAGGTGGTGGAAGCATCAATAGGTTTGATGGACTTCAAGTCTGAAATGATTGCTCGTTACTCGGATGTACTCTTGGAGGGCTTTTAGTTGAAATATGTGTACAGTTGTCTTCAGTGTGCAGGTGTCGACAACTAAGGCAAATAAATTTGACTCAGTGGAACAGCAAGTAGAACCACTGCCTCATGAGGCCAGAGAACTGGGCTGAAACTTCAACGTACAGTGTTAGTATGTTCTCCCTGTGACTACATGGGCTTCCTTCAAGATCTCTGGTTTTCAAAGTTATGTGGGTTGGTAGATTGCTCTGAGTGTGGAGATGAGTGGTAGAATCATTTTGAGGGGTGCATGTAGGTAGGGTTCGGTAGTGAAGAGTTGAAAAGAATATAAGAAGAGCAAAAAGGGCAAGAAAATAATAAAAAGGGTGCCTAAAAGTGGAAGAGGGATTGATTAGCTATGTGCAGAAGCTTTCTGACTATGTTGATATCATGTTTAAGTTTAATCATCGAAGCTAATGATTTTTAAAATAATATCAGAATCAGGTTTAATATCACCGGCATATGTCATGAAATTTGTTAACTTAGCGGCAGCAGTACAATGCAATACATGATAGATATAGAGAGATAAATAAATCAATTGATTACAGTAAGTACATTAAATAGTTAAATTAAAAATAGTGCAATGACAGAAAAACAAATGAGTCAATGTTCAATTAGCAATTTATTGGCAGTAAGGAAGAAGCTGTTCCTGAATCGTTGTGTCCTTCAGGCTTCTCTACTTCCTTCCTCACAGTAACAATGAGACAAGGGCATTTCTTTGTAGTAATAGAGCTTTCTGCTCGAGCATTCAGATTCTCTCTCTCTCTCTCTTTTTTTGTTGACTGATGAAATTTGAAAGATCTTTTCATTGTCCACATCACCCAGAGTCATCAGGACAAGACAAATGAATGAATGGCACGATCAAACAACAACTGATTAACTATCATGAGAAAGGAGTACTGTGAACTACACACAGTTCTTCCTATGGTCTTATGTAGCATCAGAGCAACCCCTAACAAGAAAAGGAAACACAGTCCATTTGAGGTGCTAAGCAGTGTCACTTCCGGGAGCCCTCAATTTCACAGAGTCTGATACAGTAACATACTTTCTGGCAGTCAGTTTAGTTAACTGTTGTGTGAAATTAACCCAGGCTGTACAGTCTGCTTCTCAACAGGCTTCTGCTTCTTAGAATGATCCAACACAAGGAGGACGCACTTTGATTCCTGGTGAATGGGCCCTGTTTACCACTTTAGCTCACTTGCAGTGGCAAGTTTTTGCTGCTTGCTGTAGCTAACGTACTAGTAAACTCTTGACTGAGTGCCTACACCGCTGGGCTACAGTGAGGAAATCCCTAACCATCCAGAAGACATGATGAGGTTTATTCTAATATTAGTTGCCATCTACTATTTGCCAATTTTCTCTACTTATTAATTCCCTTACTAATATTCATACTAATTTGATTTATCACAGTTTACATCTTTCTTTCATTTGTATGGGATCATTCATGGAATATTTCAAACTTTATTAAGTCTTACATTAGTATGCCTACTAATCTGTCATGACGTAATCCTATGAATACTTTGAAAAATATATCCCATTCGGTATTTCATAACTTAAGTAGTTTTTGATTATTCTAAACTTTGTGTAGATACGTGCCTCTGAATTTTCAGATATAGGGGAGATTGTTGGATCTGATTGTTTAACTTTAATTTACTTTGCAGCTTAACAATTAATTATCTGCTCATATTTTAAGTAATTACATATATATGAATAAATGTTTATTACACCTCATGCATCTGCTCTGCCAGCCAGGAACTAGTGCTGTAAGCCTTTGTTGCACTCTCTCGCATAATTCCCAACAGGGTCTCTCCAATGTCCTGTGCACTTACAGGGTAATAACACCATTCCTGTTCCCTTCCAATATAATTTTGTTTCAATGCTCTGCATTGAGCTCCTAGAGCAACGCATGATATTGATAAAGATAACCAATTTTAGATCAGTTTAGTTTATTGTCAATGAAATTCCTTGCTCGTATAATGCTCACAGAACAAACTGGATACTTGGTAATAATAAATGCCAGGGCAAATGCAGAACAAAATGGCACAAGGGTACTGTAGCAATGCAATATGAGACAGTGCAAAAAGAGTTGCTAAAGTAACAATAACTAAATAACCAAAAGAGGTAAATATAAAAATCTGAGGACATGGCAGCACCACTGAGAGTGCGATGTGAGACAGCTGATTGGTTTAGAAGTCAAAATAAGTTAAAGTAAATTTATTATCTAAGTAAGTCTTGCATATCCTCTTTACACTCTCCTCTCTAGCCTTCCTCAATGCCCTTTTAGGGAGGTATGCACTATAGCATTTGATATTTCGACTTTGGTAAGCGATTCTATCTACCTTATCCCTTTCATATTTTAATTAACTTCCATCAACTCTCCCCTAAGCCTCCCATTCTCCCACACTTGTGTAACCTCTCTTTATTGCTAATATCCCCTGGTAAACCTGTTCTGCACCCTCTCCAAGGGCTCCACATCATTCCTGCAAAAGGGCAACCACAACCCATACAATACTCAAAATGCAGCCTAACCAATGTTTAATACAACTGCAATATGACTTCCTGACAGACTCTATGCCCTTGGTGATGAAAGCAATCATGTCACTTTACCACTTGCTTTGCCACTTACAGGAAGTTATGGAAATAGACCAAGATCCCGTTCTTAAAATTTCAGTCATGAACTATCGACTTTCCCTTGTATTTGATCTCCCACAATGCAATGCCTCACACTTACCCTGATTAAACTCCATCTGCCATCTCTTTGTACATTAATGTAATTAACTCATCCTCTGTTGTATACCTTGATGGTCTTCTTCACTGGATTGATAGATAGATAGATAGATAGATAGATAGATAGATAGATAGATAGAGAGTAGATGGGAAGTAGTAGAGGGGGTAAAGAGGGGAGGAGGGAGAAGGGAGGGTGAGGGGGTTGAGAGAGGGGGTGGTGGAAGAGAGAGGGGTGAGATGGTGAGGGAAAGGGAGAGGGTGAGAATATCACAAATAACAGATGGGGAGGAGCACCAGAGAGAGGCAACGGAGGGGCAAGGAGATAAGATGAGAGAGGGAAAAGGGGATGGGAAATGGTGAAGCAGGGGTAGGGTTGGGGGGCATTACTGGAAGTCTGAGAAATCGATGTTCATGCCATCAGGTTGGAGGCTACCCAAACGAATATAAATTGTTGTTCTTCCGACCTAAGCACGGGATCACCCAGTGGCCATCCATTTTAATTCCACTTCCCATTCACATTCTGATGTGAATGATGTCACATTCCATGACCTCCTCCACTGCCTGCTGAGTTCCTCCAGCATTTTATATGTGTTTCCCTGTGGAACATTACTAGCCACAGACTTTAGTCCAGAATTACACTCTTCCGTCAGTAAACTCTGTCTTCAATAGGCAAACCAATTCTGAATTCAAACCACTAATTCACCACTAGTCTACTTCTTCTTGATCAACCTTCCATAAGTGATCTCGTAAAAATGCCTTATTGTAGTTCATGTAGACAACATTTCTTGTCCTGCCCTCAACAATCACCTTTGCCATCTCCTCAAAAAACTTAATCAAGTTTATAAGACATGATCTACTCCACACAAAGCCATGCTGAATGTCCCTAATCAGTTTATGTTCTTTCAAATGTGAGTAAATCCTATCCTTATGTGAGTCTCACCAATTTATAAGTTCCTGGTTTTTCCCCCATTTCCTTTTCTTTAGTTTAATTTAGAGATGCATCATGGTAGCAGATCCTTCTGGCCCAAGGAACCTGCACCACAAATGATTCCCATGTAACCACTACCTGTGCAAGTGTGGAATGTGGGAGGAAAACAGAGCATCCAGCAGAAATTCAAGCAGTCAACGGTGAGAACCTACATTCCCTCCAGACATTGGCAGAACTGAACTTAGAACACTGGTGTAGTAGCTTTACTCTGACTGCTATGCTAACGTGCCTACCATACCAAACTTCCTTTAGGAATTAAGTTAATCATTGTCCAGTCATCCGGGACATCACCTGTGGTCATTAACAGTACAAAGGTTGTTTTCAAAGTCCCAGCGCTCTTTTTTATTGATTCTTTGAATAGCCAGTAATAGATCGGGTCAGGCCCTTGTGATTTATCCACCTTAATATGCTTCAAGAGCCCCAGCACCATCTTCTTCTTGATCTCAAAATGCCCTAGGTATTAGAATGTCTGGTATCATTCTCATTATCCTCCATTTCCTTCTCTTTATGAATACCAATGCAAAATACTTGATTGATACCTCACCCATTTCTATTGAGTCTAGGAATCTAGAATAAGAAATTACCTTTCTTATCCTTGAGCAGTCCTACCCTCTTGATTGTTATCCATTTGTTTTTGAGATACATTAAAATTCCTTGGAATGCTTTTTAATACTACTCTCCAAGAAAATTCCATATCCATTTTGGACTTTTAATTTTTCATTTTCTTTATGTTCCTTTACATTTCAGCTTTCTTTTAAGGCTCTGTCCAATTTCATCTTCCTATACCTTACATATGCCTCCTTTCTCCTTTTTTAACTAAATTTACGATGTCTCTCATCATCCAAAGATCCCTTACCTTACCATCGTTCTCATTTGTCTTTACTGAAACATGCGTGTCCTACACTCTGGTGATTTACATACCCTGCTTTTCACCTCTAGTTCCAATATGAGAGTGTTTGCATTCCAAGCCTGGATGACAGACTTGAGACATTGTTCTTGGCCATGACTTGCTTGACCTGAGACTACAACCTTCAACCCCTCTATTTTTAACCCCTTTTATTATATTACCTTTAGAAATTCGACTGATTTGACATTCTTGAGTGTCACCAACAGGCTGAACTGAATATTCTGCTGGCGTTTCTTTAGCTTGTTTATGACAGACTTGCCATTTAAGATTTTAGCTCTCAGGCATGTCTTTGGATAGAATCTTGACTGTGTTTTAGAAATGCAGGCTTATCCTAAAAATCACTATTCAAAAATTCCAGTTGATTGATAAGGTACAAGATATAAATTGAAAACTAAAATACAATTAACATTTAAACATAGAACATAGAACTTTAAAATGCAGCACAGGTCCTTCAGCCCACAATGTTGTGACGACCTTTGAACCTATTCTAAGATCAATCTATTCTTCCCTCCTATATAGCCCTACATTCTTCTATTGTCCATGTGTCTACCACCACCACTGGCAGCACCTACAACTCTGTGTAAGAAATTTACCTCTGACCTGTCCCCTATATTTCCTTCAATCCGCTTAACCCCCTTAAATTTTCCTCTGACATGCCCCCTTGTACTAGCCATTTTTTCCCTGGGGAAAAAAAACGTCTCTGGCTGTCAGCTCAATCTATCGCCCTTATTGTCTCATACACATCTATCAAGTTACTTCTCAATCTCCTCTGCATTGTCTAATGAGGCAACCAGAACTGAACACAATATTCCAGGTTTGATCTAGCCAGGGTTTTATGGAGCTGCAAATTTACCACATGACTTTTGAATCCAATCCCCCCCACTAATGGAGGCCAACACACTATTCGCCTTACCAAACTCATCAACCTGCGTGGCAACTTTGAGGGCTCTATGGGCATGGACCACAAGGTCCCTCTCTTCTTGCACACTGCTAAGAATCCTGCTATTAACCTTCTACTCTGCTTTCAAATTTGACCTTCCAAAGTGAATCACTTCACACTTTTCCAGATTGAACTCCACCTACCACTTCTCAGCCCAGCTCTGCACCCTGAAGAGGTCCCTTTTAACCTATGGCAGCTTCTGCGCTCTCCATAACACCACCGACCTTCGTGTCACCTGCAGTGAAGGAATCTCATATGAAGACTCATCGTGATTTTCAGAGTTGCTTCCTTTAGACTTAATTCCCCAAACCCACTTTTGTTTCTGAATATTGAAGTGAGTAATCTTCAATGAAGCACAGGGACCAGAAATCATAATAACAAAGTTACTATTTGAAAATCACACTTTCATAAATGGTTGCTATGGTAGCAATGTGGTTTGTGTGTCACTACGGGCTGTTCGGAGTTCGGAGTTCAATTCTGGCAGCACCTATAAGGAGTTTGTATATTCTCTCCGAGTTTCCTCCTGGTGCTCCAGTCTTCTCTCACAGTCCAAAGACGCACAGTTCGTGGGTTAATCGGTCATTTTAAATTGCCCTGTGATTTGGCCTGTGTTAAATAAGTGTTTGCTGGGCAGTGTAGCTCATTTCCTGGACGGACCTGTTCTGCACTGTAGCTTGAAATAAGTGAAACCCTGTAATTTAAGAAGTAAATAAAAATCTCAGTGAAGAACATGCTGCAAGAGTATACTACGTGAGACTAGTGAGACAAACTTATTCTCAAATCAAGCAGAAGCAAAGATCTTTCAAGGGTTGTTATGTTCCTCAATGGAAAGACGTAATTCATAAAGAGCACTCAGATATTCCTCGTTCTCATGGTCAAACTCCAAGGCCTTCTCAAAGTATTCAATAGCTTTAGCCTTGTTCCCATTCAGCTGATACAGTAGCCCTTTCATACCAAGAGCCTTGCTATCATGTGGATCCTTGCAAAGTTTTTTGTCTGTCCACTTCTCCACTTTATCGTGACACTTTTTTCGTTCATTTGAGTCATATTGAACTTTCAGTCCTTTAAGGAATAGGCTGATGGCATTTGATTCACACCTTCTCTGGTATAGTTCAAAATTCCCAGCATGTAGACATATTCTCTGCAAATTTTCTGGACGGATATCATCTAATTTCAAAAGATTACTGTAGATCTCCTTAGCTTTGGAATACTCTCCATTTCTTACACAGACACCTGCAAAATCCAGTTGTGGTTTAATAGCAGATTTAGGACGGTGCTGAAATGCCTTTCCAAAGTGATACATGCATTGTTCGAACAACTTTGCTTTCTGGTGAAATGCAGGATTGCGAGGGTTTCTGCTACGAGGATTGTTGATCAGTTCATCTAATTTAATTCTATAGCACATAGCAATTTGATCGTGCAAAAATGCAGAGAGTGGAGTTATTTCTAATGCTTTCTTCAACAGCCTAATGGCTTTCTCCACATCTTCTTCTAATCTATAAAATTTTGCTGCATAACGAAGCACATATGGTAAATCAGGAGTTTTTTGCAATGCTTGTTCAACTAATTTAGTTGCTGTCTCTTTTTGCTTGAGCTGTTTCAGTTTTAGAGCCAACAGCACCATTGCCATGGAGTCGTTTGGATCAAGATCCAACACCCGTCTCAGATGCTTCACTGACTGATTTTGTTTCAGATTTTCTGGGGTACCAGAAAATAATTCCAGACGATACAGAGCAGTTGCATACCCCATAATCCACTCAGTATTATCAGGATCTTCCTCCAGAGCCTTCTCAAAGCATTCCTTTGCCTCCTCATAAAATAGAGCTGCAGATCTTATTAATGACCATCCCTTCTCCCCGTACACCTCGGGTATCATTGCTGTATAGCGAGGGCCATCACTGAGCGGTTTACAGATCATCTCCAGCTTGTCGAGATAGGACTGGGCCTCGGTCAGTTGTCCCATGTGGTAATGCACCCAGGCAAAGTTTCCATAGGTGATGATGATGCTTCTTTCAAATTCATCATTGTGGTTATCCTTCAAAATTTCTTCAGCTGCATTTAAGTTCTGAATGGCTTCTTTATTCTTACCCTGCAGACAATTTATGAAAGCGAGTTGGTTGTGACATGTGGCTTGATACTTCACACCAAGATTTATAGCATCTTGCAATCTGTACATCATATCTTCCAAGTCAATGGTTCCCTTCTGAGGGCCCCACGTGAAGTGACACTGAAGCTGATCGAGATTCTCTTTCAACAAATCTCTTTGAGTGTTGCTGCAAGTGAAGAAAATTCACGAAATTCATCACTTCATACATGATCATTTTTTCACATCATTTCTTGTAACAAAGCCGAGAGTCCTCCAAACTTTAAACAACACATGAATGAATTTTAAGTTGTAAGTATATTGAGCCCAAATGGAAGGTACTTTTATTTTATATTTGCATTATTACCATATAAATGCAGTTGTACACTTTATTATGTACATCTGTACACCTGCTTGTTAATGCCAATATCTAAATAGCAACTCATATGTCAGCAACTCAATGTATAAAAGCATACAGACATGGTCAAGAGGTTCAGTCGTTGTTCCAATCAAACAATAGAATGGGTAATGACTTTGAGCGTGGAATGATTGTTGGTGCCAGATGGCGTGGTTTGAGTATCTCAGAAACTGCTGATCTCCTGGGATATTCACATGCAAGTCTCAATGCAAAAAAAAAACCCACAAAAACAAAAATCAGGTGTTCTTGTTTATCAGAATGGTCAGAGAAGAATGACCAGACTAGTTCAAGCTAACAGGAAAGCAACAGTAACTCAAACAATCATGAATCAAATAAGAGTGGTCTGCTGAAGAGCATCTCTATAAGCACAACACCTGGAAGCTTGAGTTCGATAGGCAGCAGCAGCTGAAAGGCAGGAACATTTACTCAGCTGCCACAAGAGATACCTAACAACATGGGCACTGAGTGCATAATAAACATGAGAAAATCTGCAGATTCTGGTAATTCAAATAAGCACACACAAAATTCTGGAGGAACTCAGCTGGTCAAGCAGCATCTATAGAAATGAATAGATAGTGAACGTTTCGGGCTGAGGACCTCTTCTCCAGAACTGATAAGAGAGAAGGTACCAGAATAAAAAGTTAGGGGGGGGGGTGCAGGAAGGAGGCTAACTGGAAGGTGATAGGTGAAGCTAGGTGGGTGGGAAAGGCAAAGGGCTAGAGAAGAGGAAATCTGAGAGGAGTGTAAGCCATAGGAGAAAGGAAAGGAGCAGGGAACCCTGAGGGAAGTAATAGGCACATGAGAAGACGTAAAAGATGGGGACTAGAGGTTGGGGGGGATTTGTTTACCAGAAGGAGAAATCAATATTCATGCCGTCAGATTGGAGGCTACCCAGATGGAATGTATGATGTTGCTCGTCTACTCTAAGGATGGCCTTGTTTTGGCCCAAGAGGAGATCATGGATTGGTACAGTGGAACCTGGAATGGGAATCGGAGTTAAAATGTTTTGCTGCCAAGTAGTTCTGCTTGTGCCAGGTGAAGTGGAGATGCTTGAATTATATAGTGTATAATGTCCATGCATGAAGATGTCTGAGGAGAAACTTGATAAGCTAGGTTGGTTTTCCTTGAAGAAAAAAGAAGAATACAAAATCATGATGGACACAGACACAGTAGATTATAGAAAATATATCCCAAGTCAGAGTCATGTATAACTATCTGGTGTAGATGTAGAGCAAGGGATAAAAAGCTTTGAAAGTCCATCAACAGATGGTGTTTCTAAGCTGAACACATTGCTGAACATGAGTGGGGAAGACAGTAACTTCACAACAATTAACATTAGAATCATTGAGGCGTAGAAAGCTGCAGAAAAGTTGTTGGTAGATGGGATGAGTATAAATGGATACTTGATGGTGAACATGAATATGATGGGCCAAAGGCCTACTTTTGTCGGTGTGGTGCTGAGATTGTCTGATGTCTGACTCTCACCAGTCTTGGTACTGCTGAGCATCCAAAATGGTACAGAAAGTGTTGCAGATACTAGATGTCTAAATAAGAAAAGAAAGTACTGGATATGTTTATTTGTTTGAAGTGATTGAAACAAGTGACTGGGCTGTAATCTGTTTAACTGGGAGATAATTTATTGGAATGAAAGCTTATTGGCCTGAAATAATAACTCTGCTTTACTTTCGACACAAGCAGCCTGATCTGCCTTTAATGATGTTCCTATGAATGCACAACACCAATACTGTGCTCCAGGTACAGTTACAGCAATACATTCGGCACACTTTTGTAATTAAACTTCCATGCAATGGTTAAAAAATAAAGTTTAAATACAGGAGATTTACAGTGTTCTGTACCTCATTATGTTAATCCGAAATAATGTTCTTTGAATTTCTTTCACAGCTTCAGATGGCCCGTTAATGTTGAGTCGATCGAGAATGGGTGTCCTATGTTCTGATTTCCTGCTTGAACAGATTGACAGCAATTTCCTGAAGCTGAATCGAAATTTATCCTATAAACTGAAACCAGCTTTTTCCAAGAAATGATGTCACTGAAACAACAATGCAGGCTGATGCAGAGCTCTCAGTATCCAATTACTATACAAAGGCAGGCTCGATAGCAACAGTAATAATTAACTTGGCCCATCAGACCCAACCTGATTGGCTGATTTTTATCTGCACACTCTTCATAACTGGCAGCATCTCAGACTGACTTTTAACTATTTGTGTTTCCCTGCTTTTCCCCTTCCCAGAGTTCTGTGGAAGGAAGACAGAGACACTGGTAGCAGTGATGTTCTCAGAGCCAGCAAGGGCCCCTGGCTTCTTGGATACAGCCTTGCAGGTCTCCAAGCTGAAATCTGAACTCGATAAACAAGATTGTTCTACACTGAACCCCACACACCCCATCACCCCAGAGGGTAGTGTAGCGACCCCTAGAGGACGGTGTAGCGCGGTGACAGAGGCAGTCCATAGTACCTCAACACAGTGCAGTAAGGCCTACAGTGATCTCATGAGTGTAGTTAATGTGTGACAGATAGCAGTTCTGAAAAAAATGGCTTGCCTCTATTGTTCATATCCTAGAAATTCCATTGCATAGCACAATATTTTTAAGGTTATGAAATGAAATATTTTTAACCTGGAATAAATCATACTTGTCCTCGAATAACTCTGCTCATAACATTCCACTGCATGCACGTATAATGGCACAGTGCAGCTGAATTTTGTTGCCTTTCAGGACCAGGGACTACAGTGTGTGCTGATGCAGAACCTTCTGGACCTGGATACTTGTTTGTGAGGTCAAGTAGCACATCTACTCTTACCCCATCGTCCCACCACCCCACCAGAGATAGGGTTCCTCTTGTCCTCACCCACCAGCCAACCAGCCTTCATGTCCAGCACATAATTCTTCAAAACTTTCGTCACCTCCAATGTTTCCCACCACCTAGCAGATCTTTCCCTGCCCACACCTTCTGTTTTCTGCAGGGATTTTCCCGACGCTACTCCCTTGTCTATTTGTCCCTCCCCACTGATCTCCCTTCTCTCCCTTCTGGAACTTATCCTTGCAAGCCGAACAAGTGTTACCCCTGCCCCTACACCTCCTCACTCACTACCATTCAAGGCCCTAAACGGTTCTTCCAGGTGAGCCGACACTTCACCTGAGAGCCTGTTGAAGTTGTTTACTGTGTTCGGTGCTCCCAGTGCGGCCTGCTGTACATCGGTGAGTCCCAACATAGATCGGGAGACTGTTTCACCGAGCACCTACACTCTGTCTGACCGAACATGTGGGATCTCCCAGCGGCCAGCCCCTTCCGTTCCACTTCCCATATGTTCATCCATGGCCTTCTCCACTGTCGTCATAAGGTCACCCTATATTCCGGTTGGGTAGCCTCCAATCTGATGACGTGAACATCAATTTCTCAAATTTCTTTTTAATGTCCCCAGCACTACCCTCCCCACTTCCTCTGTTTCCCATTCCCTTTTCCCTCTCTTACTTCCTTCTGCAAATGCATTCTCAACTTCCTAACCGGAAGACCACAATCTGCACGGATTGGTGATAATAGCTCCTCCTGACTAATGATCAACACTGGGGCACCTCAGGTGTGTGTGCTTAACCCACTGCTCTATCCTCTCTATACCCATGAATGTATGGCTAAACATAGCTCAAATACCATCTATAAATTTGCTGATGATACAACCATTGTTGGTAGAATATCAGATGGAGGAGATATGCCAACTAGGCAGTGGTGTCGCAGCAACAACCTTGCACTCAACGTCAGTTAGACGGAAGAGCTGATTATGGACTCAGGAAGAATGAGATGAAAGAACACATGCCAATCCTCATAGAGGGACCAGAAGTGGAGAGAGTGAACAGCTTCAAGTTCCTGGGTGTCAAGATCTCTGAGGACCTAACCTGGTCCCAACATATCGATGCAGTTATAAAGAAGGCAAGACAGCAACTATACTTCATTAAGAATTTAAGAGATTCGACATGTCAACAAATACACCCAAAACCTCTACAGGTATACCATAGGGGCATTCTGACAGGCTGCATCACAGATGGCCATGGGGGCCAAGTCACTGAGTATATATAAAGCGGAGGTTGAGATGTACTTAATTATAAAGTTATCAAATGTTATGGGCAGAAGACAGGAAAATGGGGTTGAGAGGGATAATGAATCAGCCATGATCGAATAGTGATGCAGGCTCAATGGGCCAAATGGTCGAACTCTACACCTATGTTTTAACCTTTGATTGCAACATTTTTTTCTAGTTTACTTAGAATCTGGATCATGCAGTCCAAAAGTAGGGTCAAAACATCGAATTCTGAGACAGTTAATCTGCCGATGTCCATTATAAATCTACCTCCATTGCCTTTCTCAATCTCACCATCTCTGTCTCTGGAGACAGCTTATCTACTGATGTTTATGATAAACCCACGGACTCTCACAGCTACCTGGACTGTACCTCTTCCCCCCCCCCCCCCATTACTTGTAAAAATGCCATTCCTTCTCTCAATTCCTCAGTCTCTGCTGCATCTGCTCTCAGGTTGAGGCTTTTCATTCTGGATTGAAGGAGATGTCCTCCTTTTTCAACGAAAAGGTCTTCCCTTCCTCCACCATCAATGCTGCCCTCAACCACATCTCTTACATTTCACACATCTCTACTCTGACCCCGTCCTCCTGCCACCCTAACAGGGATATGGTTCCTCTTGTCCTCACCTACCATCTGACCAGCCTCCTCATCCGGCACATAAGTCTACGTAATTTCCGCCATCTCCTATGGGATCCCACCAGCAAATTTTTCCCTCACCCCCACTTTCTGCTTTCCACAGGGATCACACCCTACACAACTCCTTGTTCATTCATCCCTTCCTACTGATCTCACTTCTGGTCTTTATCCTTGCAAGCCGTACAAGTGCTGGTTGTTCCCCTGCCCCTGCACTTCCTCCATCACTACCATTCAGGGCCCCAAACAGTCCTTCCAGGTGAGGCGACACTTCACCGGTGAGTCTATTGGGGTCATGTCCTGTATTCAGTGCTCGCACTGTGGTGTCCTGCGTATCGGTGAGGCACAACGTAGATCGGGAGACCTTTTTGCCAAGCACCTACGCTCCGTCTGCCAGAAAAAGCAGAATCTCCCAGCAGCCACCCATTTTAATTCCACTTCCCATTCCCATTCCGATATGTCAATCAATGGCTTCCCCTTCTGTCGCAATGAGACCACACTCAGGTTGGAGGATCAACACCTTTTATTCCGTCTGCATAGCCTCCAACCTGATGGCATGAACGTCAATTTCTCAAACGTCTGGTAATGCCTCCCTACCCACCACCCCCACCAGCCTCTCCATCACCAGTCACATCTCTTTTTCCTTCTCTCATCGTATCTCTTTGCCTGCCCGTCACCTCCCTCTGATACTCCTCACCCCTTTACATTCTTCTATGGCCTCCTATCCCCACATATCAGATTCCCCTATCTCTAGCCATGTATCACTTTCACCAATCATCTTCCCAGCTCTTTACTTCATTAATCGCATTCCGGTTTCACCTATCACCCTGTATTTCTCTTTTCCCTCCCCCCACATTTAAATCTACTCCTCATTTTTTTATGCAGTCTAGCTGAATGGACTCGGCCCACAATGTTGACTGTACTTTTATCTATAGATGCTTCCTGGACTGCTGAGTTCCCGCAGCATTTTCTGTGTTATTCAAATTTTAGGCAATTCTCCATTATTCTTTTCATCACTTTGAACTTCTTTCTTTTTATTTTCCCTGACTGGGATGGCACCAGGATTTGGAAATTACACTGTCCCACAAAATTTCCAGCCTCCTACGATGAGGGATTCTGAAGGTTTGCTGAAGAGCTGCAGTGACTGGTGTGTTATGGATGGAGAGACTCACAGTTACACTGAGTGCTTTCAATTGCTGGCTGTCTCTTTAAAAAATTGGTTTGGTCCAATGATATGAGGCCCTGCCCCCTGAGTCTCTGATGGACAAAATACAGAACCCTTGCCAACTTTAGTGCTGTAGACATGGTGTTCGTGGTTCTTCAGACAAGTCTACCACTTCAGCTCGTTGAATACGTAGACAATGCTGGAAGAACTCAGCAGGTCAAGCAGCATCCGTGAGAAAAGTGTAGCCAACGTTTCGGGCCGAGACCCTTCATCAGGAATGGTGGGGAAGAGAGGGCCGAAGCCCAGTAATAGAGATGGGGAGGGGGTAGGACCTAGAAGCGCCAGGTAGAAAACCAATCAGGGGAAAGATAAAGGGGGAGGGGGAGGGGATAAGCATGAAAGAACTGTAGAGATAAAGAAGTAGAAAGTTGAAAGGGGAGAGAGGCAGAAAGGGACCTGGGATAGGGGAAGGGGGAGGGGGAGGGAATTACTGGAAATTGGGGAATTCAATGTTCATGCCACCAGGCTGGAGGCTACCCAGACGGTAGATGAGGTTTTGCTCCTCCAACCTGAGTTTGGCCTCATCATGGCAGTAGAGGAGGCCAGTTATGGACATATCTAGATGGGAATGAGAGGCAGAGTTGAAGTGGGTGGCAACAGGGAGGTCCTGTCTATTGTGACGGACGGAGTGTAGGTGCTCGACGAAGCCGTCCCCCAATCTGCGTCGGGTCTCGCCGATGAAGAGGAGGCCGCACTGAGAGCACTGGATGCAATAGATAACTCCAGCAGACTTGCAGGTGAAGTGTTGACTCACCTGGAAGGAATGTCTGGGGCCCGGAATAGTGGTGACGGGGGAGGTGTGGGGACAGGAGTAGCTTTTGCGCTTGCAGGGATACAGGTGTAGCACTTCAGCTCATTGACTGAGCCTGGTCCCCTTGGGTCTGTGTCAGTCTACCACATCCCCACAGCTCCTACCTTAACACACCTGCAAGGTTGTTGTAAATTGGCTCCAGCATAACTTTTGGAAGGTGAATCAAAGAGATGAATGAACATAAAACAACACACACAAAATGCTGGTGGAACAGCAGGCCAGGCAGCATCTATATAAGAAGAAGCACTGTTGACGTTTCGGGCCGAGAGTCTTCATCAGGACGAACTGAAAGGAAAGATAATAAGAGATTTGAAATTAGTGGGGGGAGGGGGAAATGCGAAATGATAGGAGAAGACTGGAGGGGGTGGGATGAAGCTGAGAGCTGGAAAGGTGATTGGCGAAAGTGATACAGAGCTGAAGAAGGGAAAGGATCATGGGACGGGAGGCCTCGGGGGAGGGGGGAGCACCAAAGGGAGACGGAGAGTAACCTGAGAGCCGGTGTCAAGTATGGCTCTAGCATAAATACCCTCAATCTGTAGCAATAAACTGAAGCTAGGCCCCACTAAGCCTTCAGTAATAGGGTCTTTTGCTTTAGGGTGTTTCTTGATGTATTGCTGGGAATGTGTTCCCCCTGAAACGCCACGCCACTCCCTCACAGGCTCTCTTCTTAGTTACCCATGGGGGGGGGGGGGACACTCTTTGAGAGTTTTCCGATCCTGAACTACTACAGCCTGTCTTTGAACTTCTGTCCCCAGCTACGGGATACTCAGCTTGTGATTCGACATGCTCACCTACACTCCCCTCATCCCAAAAAGTATGGACAGCACACGACCCCCCTCCCCTGGGACCCCAAAAGGACCAGACAGTTCAACTGCCATTATGTCAGTGCTACTCTGAACTCAAACAAAATCCTTGCCTGCAATTTTATCAAACCTCCGATCAGTCCCTGTATCATCCATAACCACATATCGTAATCACTTTACGGATAATAGTTTTACCCAGACTTAAACACACAACCCACCGGATCAATGCTCAGGGCAATTACAAAGCATCAAACAATCTCGATCCTGGACGTGTCCCCACAATGAAACACCCTGGTTTCCTTGGCTGTGTAAGTCTAGGGAAGACACTCTCAAGTCCCACCAAACTCGTGAGATTGAGTTGGCTCATTCCACCCAAAACCACGATTTGTGTGGATGCTGTGTATGGAGGCAAATTTTTCCCTCACCACCATTTTCTGCTTTCCACACAGATTGGACCCTATACGACTCCTTGTTCATTCATCCCTCCCCACTGATCTCACTTCTGGCCTTTATCCTTGCAATATGGACAAAATACATAACCCTTGCCAACTTTAGTGCCGTAGGCATGATGTTGGGAGGTTCTTCAGACAAGTCTACCACTTCAGCTCATTGACCGAGCCTGGTCCCCTTGGGTCTGTGTCAATCTACCACATCCCCATAGCTCCTACCTACCTGCAAGGAGTGTTAAGGGCTGGCATTGCAGCAGTGTGGTTGTGTGCTCCAGTTTCCTTCAACTGATCATTTATTTGTTTGTTATAAATTGTCTCCAGCATAACTTTTGGAAGGTGAATCAAAGAGAGATGAATGAACATATTAGGGAGAAGGGTTGGATGTATAATTTTAATTTCAATCGAAGAATCTGAATTTGATTTTCTGCAAGAACTGATTATATTTGGAAAGACTATGCTGAGTTACTTTATGAGATTTACTTGGTTTGAAAGCTATAATGTCATGAAAGGAGTTAAACTGTGTATATATAATTTTTGAATTTGAATTTAAACTTGTAGATATACTGCCTGGAACTGAAACTAGAGTTCACTATAATACTTGAGAAAAGGAATTGTATTTGGTTTTCTAACTAACCAGGGATAAGTAAAAAGGAAAGTTTAGTCTGTAAGTTTGTAAAGAGGGAATAACACTAGATCCAATGAGTTAGAGAGATTGGAGTAATAATGGAACCTCACTGATTTTAATTAAAAAGGAATTTGTTTTGGTATCTAAGATTTGCAACCTAAACAAAACATTGGAATTTTGAATAGTTCTTGCTCAGGCAAATATTTCATACGTATTGTTTTTGTCTTAGAAACAAAACCTTATTTCCAAACGTGTGTGGCTTCTATTCACTGCCTCCTTTGGACACCTGGATTCCTCTGACTGCTCAGTGGCACCGAGAGTAATTTGATTTTCTCAAAGAGTGTGGCGACCAGTCACCCATGAGAAGACCAGTGATACACGGGTGATGCACCCTTCTTCATGTCTGGTGAGGAAAGGGGGAAGACGCCAGATTTAAAAAAAGGTGGGGATGTGGAAGGGGAACAGTTAGAAGGTGGTCAGTGAATCCAGGAGGGTCGGAAAGATAAAGGGCTAGAGAGGAAGGAACCCGATCAGATAGGAGAGAGGACCAGAGGAGAAAAGGGAGGAGGAAGGGACCCAGAGGGAATTGATGGAGAGGTGAGAAGAGGTAAGAGGCCAGAGTGGGTAATAGAAAAAGAGGGAAAGGGGTGGGAATTTTTTCTCCCCAGATGGAGAAATTGATATTCATGCCATTAGATTGGAGGCTGCCCAGGTGGAATGTAAGGTGTTGCTCCTCCATCCTGAGGGTGGCCTCAAGAGGAGAACATGGACTGAGATGTCAGAATGAGAATGGGATTAAAATGTTTCACCACCAGGAATGGTCACCATCTGTACCTGCTGGTCAATTCTGTATAAAAATGACATTCCTCTGTTCAGACATCAGAACAGTGTGGTGACAGGAGACACACTCTTCTCCTTGTGCACAAGTAAATGAAGTTTACTTTTATTTAGACATACAGCATGGAACAGCCCCAAATGGCCCAATGAGACTCACCACCCAACAGCACACCCATATAACCCTAGTGTGATATCAGGACAGTTTACAATGACAAATCAGCCTGCTAACAGGTTTGACTTTGGAATGAGGGAGGAAAAGCGGAGCATCCGGAGGAAACTCACGTATTCATGAGGAGGAATGGAAAAACTGCTTATACACGGAATCAGAATGAAACTCTGAACTTCGATGCCCCAGCTGTGCTAACCACTATGCTACCGTGGTGACTGAGGAACAAGCGTCCAGTTAATTGGTGACGACACCTTCCCTCTTTGAAATTTCAGAGGATGGATCCCGAGCTGGTGGTCATATGCTCTCTTTTCTCTTTTCTGCATCTTCCTTCTCATTCTTCCCCACCACTGAAAATTTTATGGGACAATAGCTCACTTAATCTATAACCATATCTGATTTCCATCTCTTACTTACAGGATTATTACCTATCAGCAGCCAAGCTCATGGTTGTCTTTTGGCTATCAGTATAGCACTGGGTCCGGTCAAAGGCATGATCCTTGCACTATACCCTTCCATCTTCTTGTTCCATTATTAATCCATTGGCACAGAAACATAGAAAGACTACAGCGCAATACAGGCCCTTTGGCCCACAATGCTGTACCATACATTTACTTGTTTTAAAATTCACTTCCGGGTAACTCTTGCTGTCCATTTTTCTAAGCTCCATGAACCTATCCAGGAGCCTCTGCCTCCACCATTGTTGCCCACAGACCATTCCACACACTAACCACTCTCTGTGTAAAGAACTTAACCCTGACATCTCCTCTGTATCTACTTCCAAACACTTTACAACTGTGCCCTCTCACATTAGCCATTTCAGCTCTGGGAAAAAGCCTCTGACTATCCACATGATCAGTGCCTCTCATCAACATATAATCCTCTATCAGGTCAGCTCTCCTCTGTCGCTCCAAGGTGAAAAGACCGAGTTCACTCAACCTATTCTCATAAGCCATGCTCCCCAATCTAGGTAACATCCCTGTAAATCTCCTCTGCACCCCTTCTATAGATTCCACATCCTTCACACTATCCACAACACCTCCAACATTAGTGTCATCAGCAAACTTACTAACACAATCCTGCACTTCCTCATCCATCTCATTTATAAAAATCACGAAGGGTCCGAGAACAGAGCCCTGAGACACTCCACTGGTGACCGACCTCCATGCAGAATATGACCCATCTACAACCACTCTTTGCCTTCTGTGGGCAAGCCAGTTATGGATCACAAAGCAATGTCCCCTTGGATCCCATGCCTCCTTACTTTCTCAAATGTCAAATGCCTTGCTGAAATCCATATACTATACTATATCTACTATATAGTATCCATATACTATATCTACTATATAGTATCCATATACTATATCTACTGCCCCACCATCATCAATGTATACAGTTACATCCTCAAAATATTCAGTCAGGCATGGAAGGCACAACCTGCCCTTGCCAAAGCCATGCTGACTATTCCTAATCATACTTTATATAAATCCTGCCTCTCAGGATTTATCTTCTCCATCAACTTACTAACCACAGAAGTAAGACTCACTGGTCTATAATTTCCTGGGCTATCTCTACTCCCTCTCTTGAATAAGGGAACAACATCTGCAACCCTTTACTCCCCTGGAACCTCTCCCGTCCTCATTGTTGATGCAAAGATCATTGCCACAGGCTCAGCAAACACCTCCCTCGCCTCCCACAGTGGCCTGGGGTATATCTCATCCAGTCCCGGTGACTTACCCAACTTGATGTTTTCCAAAAGCTCCAGCACATACTCTTTCTTAATGTTTACATGCTCATCCTTTTAGTCTGCTGTAAGTCATCCCTATAATCCACTTACTCCAATTAAATGCTTTACTAACTTTTCTGCTCTTATCCCTCTCCAATACTATGGTAAAGGAGATAGAATTGTGATCACTATCTGCAAAATGCTCTCCCACCGGGAGACCTGACACCTGACCAGATTCAGTTCCCAATACCAGATCAAGTACAGCCTTCCTCTTGTAGGCTTATCTACATATTGTGTCAAGGAACCTTCCTGAATGCACCTAACAGACACCGAGCTAAACTCCTTACTCCAGGGAGATGGCAATCAATATTGGGGAATTAAACTCTCCCATCATAACAACCCCACTATTACTGCACCATTACTGCACTATTACTGTCTCCATATCTGCTCCTCAATGTCCCTATAACTCTTGGGTGGTCTATAAAAAACACACAGATGAACATTGACCCCTTCCTGATTCTAACTGCCACCAACAGAGACTCAGTAGACAATCCCTCATTGACTTCTTCCTTTTCTGCTGCCATCACGAAGGGTCTAGGCCCGAAAAGTCAACAGTACATGTCCTTATAGATGCTGCCTGGCCTGCTGTGTTTCACCAGCATTTTGTGTGTGTTGTTTGAATTTCCAGCATCTGCAGATTTCCTCGTGTTTGCTTTTGATGTGCACACCCAAGCTTGTTTGCAGTTTTGCAGATACATTGTCTTGGTTGTTAATTATTATGAATGAAAATTCTGATCATATTTTGTTGTTAAAAACATTATCTTTTTGAAATTTCATTAGTGATCCCCAAAGCCCCTCCATTTTCACTTCCCGGTCATTCCCTTCCAAGCCACTCCAACACCACACTCCGCAGGTTGGAATCATACTGTGAAGGATTTGATGCTCATTTTCATTTGATTTTGTCAAGACAAGACCAACTTCTGCTTTGAAGCTTTAATTAACAAAACACATCCTTACAGGATATTTAAAAAGATCCTTAAGATAAAATCAAACTCCATATATTTGAAAAATAAAATACATTCAAATGTTTAAAATTTGAAACAACCGATGTAGAAAATGTTTTGATTTCTCATTTAACTCCACTTTTGATACAGTATTCCAAATCCCATTTTTCCAGTGTCCAGAGAAGCTCAATTAAATTCAATTTGTTCAAGGTACTTGGGGATTCATTTATTTAAAAGAAACACAAAAGTTTGATCCAGCTAAAAAGGGACCATTTTTGCAAATCGAACTCTAATTAGTAAGAGAAGGTGCTAAGAGGGTATAAATGGAAAAGCAAAACCACACCAAACCTATCCTCAGATCAGATGGAAGTGCATCTTTTAAAAATCATTCCCTAATTACAATTATGCATCAGAATACGTGAAAAGTAAAATACATTCAATGGTTAATAGGTCAAACAAACCAATGTGGAAAAATGTTTGATTTCTCATTTAACACCACTTGCTGCAGTATCCCAAATCCCATTTTTCCAGAGTCCAGAGAAGCACAATTGAATTCAGTTTGCTCAGGGTACTTGAGGAAATAATATTTTTAAAAGAAACACAATAATATTAAAGCAACAGCCCACTAAACCTATCCTGAGATCAGATGGAAATATATCTTTTAAACAAACCAGTGGTGCTCAGATGTGTAATTGAGAAAGAGCACTCACATATTCCTCATTGGCAGGATCAAACTCCAAGGCCTTCTCAAAGTATTCAGTCGCTTTATCCTTGATCCCATCCAGCTGATACAGAAATGCTTTGACACCAAGAGCATTGCTGTCATTTGCATTAACTATAAGTTTCCTATCTGCCCACTTCTCCAAATTTGTGCGACATTTTTCCCGTTCTTCTGAGTTATATTCAATTTTCACTCCTTTCAGGAAGAGGCGAACAGCATTTGTTTCAGATTTTTTCTGGTGCAGTTCAAATAACCCAGCTTCCAGACAAATGCTCTGCATATTCTCTGGACGAATGTCCACTAACTCCACCAATCTACGGTAAGTCTCCTCTGCTCTGGAATAATCCCCACTTGTTATGCAGATGTCTGCAAAGACCAGTTGTGGTTTAATAGCTGACCTTTGACGGTGCTCAAAAGACTTTTTAAAGTGATATTTGCATAGATTGAACAACTCAGCTTTCTGCTGAAATTCAGGACTGCGAGGATATCTGCTGTGAATGTATTTCAGCTGACTTCTGTAGCACAATCCAAGTTGGTAGTGTAAGAAACCAGAATGTGGAGTTAATTCTAATGCTTTTTTCAGGAACTCAATTGCCCTCTCCACAAATCCCCTTTGTCTATAATATTTTGCAGAATAGCGAAGCACATATGGAAAATCAGATGTCTTCTGCAATGCTTGTTCAACTAATTCATTTGCTTCCTCATTTTGCCCTAACCTCTGCAGTTTTAGAGCCAACAGCACCATGGCCACAGCATCATCTGGATCAAGTTCCAGTACTCTTCGGAAATGCTTCACTGACTGACTCTGATCACGACTCTCTGGGGTTCCAGACATTGATTCCAGACGAGAAAGTGCGGTTGCATATCCCATTATCGACTCAGTGTTTTCAGGATCTTGCTCCAGAGCCTTTGCAAAGCATTCCTTTGCCTCCTCATAGTATTCAGCAGCAGAACCCAACAATGACCATCCCTTCTCCCCGTACACCTCGGGTATCATTGCTGTATAGCGAGGGCCATCACTGAGCGGTTTACAGATCATCTCCAGCTTGTCGAGATAGGACTGGGCCTCGGTCAGCTGTCCCATGTGGTAATGCACCCAGGCAAAGTTTCCATAGGTGATGATGCTTCTTCTTTCATATTCATCTTTGTGGTTCTCCATCAGAATCTTTTCAGCTTCCTTTAAGTTTTCAATGGCTTCTTCAAAATTACCCTGCAGACAGTTTACAAAAGCAAGATGATTGTATGATGCAGCCTGATATTTTACACCCAATGTCACAGAATATTGCAATTTGAACATCAGATCGTCCAAGTCAATAGTTTCCTTCTGTGGCCTCCATGTGAAGTGACACTGCAGCTGATCGAGCTTCTCTTTCAATAAATCTCCCGGAGTGTTGCTGCAAGAGAGAAAAAACATAATCATGAATTCCATCTCACATCACTTGGAGCAGGTCTGACCTGCAATCCCATAAAAAGCAGATTTACTAACTGTATCAAAGCTGCCTTTTAAAGATTTATTTTATAATTATGGCATTGAAAACCTGCAAATGCTCAGCATTCAGTCTGCATCTGAGGAAGGAGAATGTTTCAGATCAGTAACCCAATATGAAGAATTGATTCATGTGATGAAGATGGAAATGTGTCTCCTGAACAGCCAAGGCAGCTGATCTGTTGCTTTGTTACACTGATGGTGGACTTGGTTTTATTACCAGACGTTGAGCTCTCCCACTATTGCAGACTTTCGTTTTTTTGCCAGCAGACTGAGTGTAGCCCCAGATCTCGGTACAGAGAAGTGGTGCTTTTCCCCAGACAGCCACCAGTACTCAGACTCAATGTCTAGAAGATTGAGAACTTCAATAACATTAGTGAGATAAAGCTGTATTGTGAAGTCCACTGAAGTCTGGCAATTTACGAGTTACCAGACCAGTTCACAGAACAATTGCATGAGCAACATCCCCTGATCCTGCTGCACACTTCTGAAAGAACATAGACCAGCATCGAACATAGAACATGTTGTGCCGACCTTTAACCCTAGTCTGAGATCAACTCTGCTTACTGCTTCCTCCCAAAGGAGATGAATTTGCCGCACCGTGGATGCAGCTCCTCCATTCTGTCCTGAAAGCCGCTAGGGGCTGGAAATTATGACAGTTTAGAGTAGCATGTTCCTCTGGTGTATTACCTCAGTACTGAATGCAGCCCGTAGGCTCCAACGTGCTCAAATCTACGCGGTTGTAGTGCATGGCAGAGTTGAGTCAACTCCTACTTCTTAAAACTTTGAAGATTAAAGATGAACTTTGTTTGTCACATGTACATCAAAACATACAGTGAAATGCATCATTTGGCATCATATCAGATCAAAAAGAATTGTGTAGGACAGTCGGCAAGTGTGTCAGCACATTTCTGACACCAAATACTCACTCACCCTAACCCGTATATCATTGGAATATAGGATGACAGTCGAGTACCCAGAGGAAACACACACAGTCACAGAGAGAATGTCCACATTCCTTACAAATTACCGTGGAAATCAATCCGTGGTAAAGTGATTACACTGACTACTAAGTTTTTCAAATGGTGTCAGTGTTCTCAGTTGTATTCCACCGAAGACCCCTGTTTGAGGAAGACAAGTGCAGATAAACCGACTTCATCAGACTCCTACTCTCCTACTCCTCTTGCCTCTCCTGCCGTGAGTGAGGATTATTTTTGATCACTTCAACTTGCTCTTGGATCTAGCGATCATACAGTACAGAAGGCTCTTAAGAAGTCAGGAATCAGATGCAAATCTTGTGTTTACAGCCGTTTTAATTCATGTTAATAACAAAAATAACAGTAAAGCACTGCAGTTCCCTGCACTGTTTCCACCCCAGCAGAGTAACGTAGGGATCACCCTACAGTCTCGTCATTCAATCATCATGTTAGCCAATGTGTCCACTCTCAGTTTTTCAAAGTTATTGTACGATGATCCACTAACTTTCGTAAACCATCTTTTTTTTTATAATCTGTACATAAAGATAAACTGCAAGGAAACGTCCTTTACCTCATGATGTTCGTTGGATGGAAAGCAATTTGTGCTCTTTCTCAGTTTGTGCGGTTCTTCGTCTGCTGAGTCTCCGTTGATGCGTCTGATGTTCGACCTGACAACCCTTTATACAATCCATTACTTCCTGATTATCACCAGAAACTCAAATTCAAAGTCTATTGATAACACTGAGGCAATGAAAAACAATTTGGAAGCATTTTCTGCTTCAGCATTGCTTAGCTGTAGAAAGAAACTACATGTCAGCAAAATGCCAGTGTAATTGGTTGTTCTGACCATTTGTTTTCAACTAATTATAATTTTCACTTTTTCTAATTATAAACAATCTGCAATTATGGTCAGAATAGTACTGCCCTGGTTGACATCTTTACTGTAGGTATTTCATTTATCAGATCTGTAAGAGCAGTTTGTTCTGCTTTCAGTCTGTTTGGGTTATTGATGAAGATAAGTGATGTTGTGGAATGTGTGCCATTCAATTAGTGGGAGGTTTTCTTGGTGAAGGACAATAAGGTAGGTCTTGGGCTTGTGTTGGGTGGGAGATGGAGAGAAAAGATGCTGGGGAGAACCAGTCATAGCAAACGATCCAGTGGTAGACCAGCTCATTCGAGATGGATTGTGAGTGACACTCAGAACATGGTGTGTGATTTCTCGCTGACTGAAGGTCCAGCGTGTGAGTAACAGAGAAGTTCAGGATGAGCTGCACCTTGTGCACATTTGCCTGTTTCATTAGAATGGGCCCTTTTCTTTCTGTTATTCTTACTAACACTTTAACATAGAAACATAGAAAACCTACAGCATAATACAGGCCCTTCAGCCCACAATGCTGTGCTGAACATGTCCTGAGCTGAAAACTACCTAGGGTTACCCATAGCCCCTTATTTTGCTGAGCTCAATGTACCTATCCAGGAGCCTCTTAAAAGACCCTATTGTATCTGCCTCTGTCACCGTTGTCAGCAGCCCGTTCTACACACTTACCACTCTGTGTAAAAATTTACCCCTGACATCTCCTCTGTACCTACTCTCAACTCCTAAAAACTGTGCCCTCTCATGTTAGCCATTTCTGTTCTAGGAAAAACCCTCTGACTATTCACATGATCAATGCCTCACATCATCTTATACCCCTCTATTAGGTCACCACTCAACCTACACCTCCCCAAGAAGAAAAAGTAAAGTTCAATCAATCATTTCTCATAAGGTATTCTTCCCAGTCCAGCCAATTCTTCTCTGCACCTTTTCTATAGTTTCCACTTCCTTCCTTTCAGTGAAGTGACCAGAACTGAGCACAGTACTCCAACTGGGTCTGACCAGTGTCCTGTACAACAGTAACATCACCTCTTGGCTCCTAATCTCAATCCCATGTTTGATGAAGGCCAATAAACCGTATCCTTTCTTAACCACACAGTCAACCTGCGCAGTAGCTTTGAGTGCCCTATGGACTCAGACATCAAGATCCCTCTGATCCCCCACACTGCCAAGAGTCTGACCTTTAATAGTATATTCTGCCATCGTATTTGATCTACCAAAATGACCCACATCAAACTTATCTGGGTTGAACTCAATCTGTCCCTTCTCCTCCCAGTTTTGTATCCTATCGATATCCCACTGTAACTTCTGACACTCCTCCACAATATCCACAACACCCCCAAAGTTTGTGTCATCTGCAAATTTACTAACCCAACCCTCCACTTCCTCATCCAGGTCACTTATGAAAATGACTAAGAGAAGGAGATCCAGATCAGATCCCTGAGGCACTCCACATGGAGACTGACATCCATGCAGAATATGACCCATCTACGACCACACTTTGCCCTCTGTGAGCATGCCAATTCTGGATCCAGAAAGGAAGGTCCCTTTAGATCCCACGCCTCCTTACTTACTCAATAAGCCTCCCATGGAATACCTCATCAAATGCCTTGCTGAAATCCATATACACTGTATCTACTGCGTTACCTCTGTCAGTGTGTTTAGTCACATCCTCAGAATATTCAGTCAGGCATGTAAGGCACGACCTGCCTTTGACACAGCCATGCTGACTATTCCTCATCATGTTATGCCTCTCCAAATGTTCATAAATTGAACCTCCCCAGACCTTTTCCAACAACTTACTGATCACTGAATTAAGTCTCACTGGTATTAAGTGTTTTTGGGACCTATTTATCTCAGGATCTCTTGCTTCATTTGACCAATTGTCAACTAAATTTGCACTCCCAAAATCACATTTTTAAAGATACCTTCAAAATAGAGATTTCTTACGTTTCCAATTAACTACTTTTCCTATAGGTCCTGATAAAAATTTATTGAATGATCTTTCAAATTTAAAACCTTTTGTTAATGGTTCTATTACAAGTATCTATAACTTGTCGATTGATTCTAGTCAAGACTTTTTAGATAAAATAAAAAAAAACGAGAGGATGACCTAAATTGTCAGATTTCTGATGACAGATGGAATAAAATTCTTAAACGAGTTAATAAATCAGCTTTCTGTGCTCGTCATTCTCTTCTACAATTTAAAGTGGTTCATAGAGCTTACATTACTAAACAGAAGCTGTCCAGTTTTTATCTGAATGTTTCTCCACTTTGTAATAAATGCAATTCTGCTGATGCCTCTTTAATTCATATGTTTTGGTTTTGCCCTGAAATTGAAAAGTTTTGTCGAGAAGTGGGGACGCGTCCAGGATCGAGATCGTTGTATGCTTTGTAATTGCCCTGAGCATTGATCCAGTGGGTTGTGTGTTTAAATCTGGGTAAAACTATTGTCCGTAAAGTGGTTGTGGATGCTACAGGGACTGATCGGAGGTTTGATGAAATTGCAGGCAAGGATTTTATTTGAGTTCATAGTAGCACTGAGATAATGGCAGTTGAACTGTCTGGTCCTTTTGGGGTCCCAGGGGAGGGGGGGGGTCGTGTGCTGTCCATTCTTTCTGGGATGAGGGGAATGTAGGCGATCATGCCGAATCACAAGCTGACTCTCCTGTAGCTGGGGCCGGGGACTTCAAAGACAGGTTGCTCTCCTTCCTGAGGAGCGAGGGGAAGGAGTGGTCTGATTTGAAATGTCTAATGAGTCCCCAGCGAGGAGTGAGAATTCAGAATTAATATCACCCTTACCTCTCTGGCGAACAAATGTCCCAGTGTACAGACTGAGGGTCCTCGCTATCAAAAGCTGAGAACGCTCTGAGGGGTGAAGCCCACCCCAAGGGGAAAGAGGAGTGTGAGGCTTGGGGTTGTGAGACAAGCCGGGGAGAAACTCTTTCCGGAAAGAGGAAAGTTAACTGCCGAGTCATTCAACTTTGGGGATTCCCTGGTACCTAGAGGTTGGAAGGAGAGGTTGACAGGGAAAATGTTGAAGCTGGAAGATGTCTTTTTGCTAACGAGTTTGATGTGGGTTGTTCCAAGGGCACCCGCCACATCATTCGGGTGACAGAGGACACCCCGTTCTGAGAAAGGTCACAGCGACCGGCTCCTGCAGAGGTGAAGGACGTTTGGCCGCATACACAGAAGTTGAAGGAAGCTGGGCTCATCACTGTGACCAGAAACCCTTACATGTCTCCAATAGTGGTGGCCAGAAAAATGAAGGGGAAGGTACAAATGTGTGTGGACTATCGGACTCTGAACAGGCATACAGTCCACAACCAGCATACAGACCCGAGAATCAAGGACGAGCAGGCCTGACTGAATAGTGTGAAGTGTTTCAGTGTGCTGGACTTGAGGGATGGGTATTACCAGATCCCCATGAGTGAGCCTAACAAAGAGAAGACAGCATATGTCCACTGGGATTCTTCCATTTTGAAAGATGCCCCAGGACATAGCTGGAGCCTCTGGCACCATCCGGTGTGTCACGGAGAAAACCGTGGGGAATATGAAATTGCTTGAGGTATTGGTGTATCTGGATGACCTCATAGTGTTTGGGTTCACCTTGGAGGAACATGAAGCGAGGCTACTGATGGGGCTGGGCTGCCTGAAAGCTGAAGGGTTTAAGCTTTCCCCGGACAAGTGCCAGTTTTACAAGACCTCTGCCAACTCTATGTTGGGGACGGGATGGAGTAGTTACGGATCCGTCAAAGATAGAGGCGGTGACCACATGGCCAAGACCACAGACTGTGAGTGCCATGTGCTCATTCCTTGGGTTCTGTGGGTACTATCAGAGGTTCGTGATAGACTCCTCTAAAGTGAATCACCCTTCAAATCAGCTTCTGTGCATTGACCCTCCATTGGGGAAGGAAGGGAGGAAGAAAGGAGTGGATGGTAGAGATTATCTTAGCACTTCAGAGCCTTTTGTGGTAAGATGGGATGTGAAATATGAAGAGTCCTTTCAGTTGCTGAAGGATCTGCTGACAAAAGTGCCAGTGTGAGCTTTCACAGACCCCCGGATGCCGTATGTGCTCACAGATGCCAGCAGAGAGAGCTTAGGCGGTGTTCTATATCAGGATCAGAGCACAGGGATGAGAACTGTGGCATTCGTCAGCTGGAGTGTGTCTCCCTCAGAGAAAATCTATCCCACACACAAGTTGGAGTTCCTGGCATTGAAATGGGCAGTTGTGCATAAGTTAAGTGAATATCTATATGGTGTCAAATTCGAGGTAAGGACGGACAGCAACACGTTAACTATTATCCTGACCTCGACGAAATTGGATGCTACAGGCCATTGGTGGTTGTTGGCGTTGTCTGCCTATGATTTCAGTTTGAAATACCGTCTGGGTAGCAGAAACACTGATGTCGAAGCATTGTCCCATTGTGTGCATGACGGGCTGAACAGGGATGGAGAGTGGGAGCGCTTTCCTGCCATTGGAGTGAAAGCCATGTGCCAGTTTTCCATCACGGGAAGGTGCAGGAAAGGCAAGGACAGAATCGAGATGTAGATCATTTGGGAGGTTCTGATGGTGCCATTCCACAAGCTTACTGCAACCTGACTGCTCTGAAGACAGAGCAGTTGCCAGAATTGAGCCCAAGGAAGTGGCAGCTGGTCAGCGAGATGACCCGTGTATTGGTACTGTTTGTTCAGCGACTGCGAAAGGAGACCGGACCCAAACAGAAAAGATGAAACACTCTGCGGTGTCTCTACTACTGAGAGAATGGCCCAGACTGGAGTTGAGGAACCAGGTTCTACACCGGGTCACATCGCCTCCGGACCGGCCTCAGTGTTCCCAGGTGGTTCTGCCTGAGAAGTATCACAAGGAGTGTCTGAGACTGAAGGTGTAGATGATGAGATAAGGAGGCCTCAAAGAGTCAGGAGTCCCCCAGATAGGCTGGTCTATGTAGCACCAGGGTGTGGTTGCGTGAATGAAATCACCAGAGGAAATTACTGGTAGATACAAAATAGTTTCTTTATTAGACAAAACAAGGTACAGCAGGCATCATGTAGAGATGCCTTTGGTGGAAAGGTCTGCTGGCCCAACGTGGGGCTCGACATTTTATGTGTCAAACATCAATAGACAGCTCCATAATTTCAATGTATGGACAATTCTTTCTGTGAACCTACATACAACCTTCACACCCTCTGATTCACATCCACACCAGAGAGACTGAAATGAATTTTAATCAGCATTGACGGGACTGGGACTCACAGCTTTTAGGAACTCTACAAAGAAGGGATACTTATATTCCACAACCGTTGGACTAAGTGTGTAAATGTAGGAGGGGCCTATGGTGAAAAATGAATGTGCTAGGTTTTCTAAAATTGATTCCTTCTTACTTAGGACACAAACTTATCATCATCCCTTGTATACTGTTATGCTGTAGGTATTTCATTTATCAGTTCTGTAAGAGCAGTTTGTTCTGCTTTCAGTCTGTTTGGGTTATTGATGAAGATAAGTGATGTTGTGGAATGTGTGCCATCCAATTAGTGGGAGGTTTTCTTGGTGAGGGACAATAAGGTTGGTTTTGGGCTTGTGTTCGGTGGGAGATGGAGAGAGAAGATGCTGAGGAGATCTGGGCACAGCATACGATCCAGTGGTAGACTCGTTTGCTCGAGATAGATCGTGACCGACGTTTGAAGGGTGGTGTGGGCTTTTACGCTGATCGAAGCCCAGCGCGTGTTCTCAGCAGAGAAGTTCAAGATGAGCTCCAACTTGTGCACATTTGACTTTCATTAGAATGGGCTCTTTTCTTTTTGTTATTCTTGTTCTTACTTTTGTTTCTTCTTTCCTAAGTCTTCAGTTAAAATTCATAAATATAATTCCTTTAATCATATACAGTCAGATATTCCACCTCTGCCAGAAGTACCGAGAGTCTCCTGCATATTGATAGCCGTTCCCTGATCCCTGCAAATCATATACAATATCCCAGAAATTTATTTATGTGGGTGGGCTTAACAATCGACTTCTCTCTCTTTTTCATTGTCCAGAGTAAAATCTGTGAGCACAGGGCAGTTGGGATTCAAAGAGCCCTGCCAGTTGATGAAGCTGTTTTTGGTGCTGCCAAATTCTAATTGTGATGTAGAAAGGGAATTCAGCATGGTGCGTCACATTAAGAAAGAATTCAGAAGTCAGCTGTCTCACAAAACACTTGTCAATCTGATATCTTGCAATATTAACATATTCATTCACATAGACTGCTATGATGTTGAGATTTCTGGCAAAATGCTCAAATCTGCCAAGCAAGCCACCAGCTGTTTGTCTGACCTGGATGCTGACTTCCCCAACTTAATAATCTGGTCAGACAGAGCAAGCTCTGTTGTCATTCCTACCTGTTTTGGTGGGTGATTTTCACACTTTTCTCTGTTTGGTCGGACACATTATCTAACAGTGCCCTGGTAGGCCATAGCTGTAACATACTGTGACATCACCTTTACCAATCTATGTCTAATTGGCACTCCCTTGCCAGGTGCCCTATTTGCTGGCACAGAAAGCATGTCCACTGTGTCTTCATAGCAGCTACATCCACTACAGCCACTTAATGGCCTCTCTTCCTCCTCCTCTGATTTATCTCTGGTGGAAGAGTTCGATCCCTATAGTTCATCTGGTGGAATAGTCCCTAAAACTAAAACTTCCTGGTGGGTTGAGCTCAGGCCTTCATTCTGCATTTCCATGTGGAAAATGAGCCAGGATGTATCGACCACCCGGACCCCAATCTGAGTGAATACTGTGTAAATACTGTCCCCATGCACATAGCCTTCGGCAAGAAATAACAGATCGTACACTGTGTATATTGTAAAGAAAGTATATTTACAAATTTCAGCTTTATTGAACATTTAGGAAAGATTTACTGGATGAATATCATCTAATTTCAAAAAATTACCGTACATCTCTTTCACTTTGGAATACTCTCCATTTCTTACACTTATAACTGCTAAATCCAGTTGCGTTCAATACCTGATATTGGACATTGCTCAAATGCCTTTCCAAAGCGATATTTTCATTGATTAAACAACTTTGCTTTCTGGCAAAATGCAGGATAGTGAGAGTTTCATTGAAGTTCTGAATGGCTTGTTTATTGTTTCCCGGCAGTCAATTTACTAAAGTGAGTTGGGTTGTGACACATGGCTTGATGTTTCACACTGAGATTTCTAGCATCTTGCAATATGTACATCACATCTTCCAAGTCAATGGTTCCCTTCTGAGGGCCCCACGTGAAGTGACAGTGAAGCTGATCGAGCTTCTCTTTCAACAAATCTCTTTGTGTGTCTCTGCAAGTGAAGAAAGTTCATGAAATTGGTCACTTCATACATGATCATTTTTCTTCACGTCATTACCTGTAACAGAGCTAGGAGTCCACCAAACTTTAAACACATGAATAAATTTTAATGTGTACATATATTGACCCGAAATGGAAGTTACTTTTATTTCATATTTGAATTATTACCTCTGTGTCCAGTTGTACACCTGAACACCTGCTCGTTGATGTCAATATCCGATCAGCCAATCACGTGGCAGCAATGATGGACCAAATGCCTACTTTTGACTGTGTGACACTGAGATTGTCTGACATCTCCCTCTCACCAATCGTGAAACTGCTGAGCATCCAAAATGGTCCAGAAAGTGTTGCAGACACTCGATGTCTCAATAACAACAGACAGTACTGGATATGCATTTTTGTCTGAAGTTGTTGAACTAAGTGACTGGGCTGTAATCTGTTTAACTGGGAGATAATTGTTTGCACTGAAAGCTTATTGGCCTGAAATAATAACTCTGCTTTACTTTCAATGCAGGCTGATACAGAGCTCCCAGTATCCCATTACCGTACAAAAGCATGCTGTGATTGCAACAGTAATAAATAACTTGGCCCATCAGACCCAACCTGATTGGCTGATCTTCTATCTGTCCACTCTTCATACCTGGCAGCATCTCAGATTGTCTTTTAACTATTTGTGTTTCCCTGCTTTTCCCCTTCCCGGAGTTCTGTGGAAGGAAGACAGAGACATTGGTAGCAGTGATGTTCTCAGTCAGCAAAAGCCCCTGGTTTCTTGGAAATCTCTACTTTAAAATCTGGACTGGATGAACAAGGTTGTTCTACACTAAACCCCACACACCCCATCACCCCAGAGGGTAGTGTAGCGACCCCTAGAGGACGGTGTAGTGAAGTGACAGAGTCAGTCCATAGTACCTCAACACAGTGCAGTAAGGCCTACAGTGACCTCATGAGTGTAACTAATGTGCGACAATGAGCAGTTCTGAAAAAAAATGGCTTGTCTCTATCGTTCATGAGCCTAGAAATTCCATTGCATAGCACAATATTTGTCAAAGTTATGAAATTAAATATATTTACCCTGGAATAAATTATACTTGTCCTCAAATAACTCTACACATAACATTCCACTGCATGCATGCACAATGGCACAGTACTGCTTAGTTTTGTTGCCTTTGGGGACCAGGGACTACAGTGTGTGCTGATGCAGAACCTTCTGGATCCGGAGACTTGTTTGTGAGGTCAAGCAGCACATCTACTCTTACCCCGTCGTTCCATCACCCCACCAGAGATAGGGTTCCTCTTGTCCTCACCTACCAGCCAACCAGCCTTCATGTCCAGCACATAATTCTTCAAAACTTTCGCCACCTCCAACGGTTCCCACCACCTAGCAGATATTTCCCTGCCCACACCTTCTGTTTTCCACAGGGATTTTCCCGACGCTACTCCCTTGTCTATTCGTCCCTCCCCACTGATCTGCCTTCTGGAATTCATCCTTATAAGCTGAACAAGTGTTACCCCTGCCCCTACACCTCCTCACTCACTGACATTCAAGACCCTAAACAGTCCTTCCAAGTGAGCCGACACTTCACCTGAGAGTCTGCTGAAGTTGTTTACTGTGTTCGGTGCTCCCAGTGCGGCCTCCTGTACATCGGTGAGTCCAGACATAGATCGGGAGACTGTTTCACCGAGCACCTACACTCTGTCTGACCAAACATGTGGGATCTCCCAGTGGCCAGCCCCTTCCGTTCCACTTCCCATATGTTCATCCATGGCCTTCTCCACTGTCGTCATAAAGTCACCCTATATTCCGTTTGGGTAACCTCCAACCTGATGATGTGAAAATCAACTTTTCATATTTCTGATATCTGGTAATGCCCCACATCACTCCCCCACCACCTCTTTCTCCATTTCCCATTCCCTTTTCCCTCTCTTACTTCATTCTGCAAATGGATCCACAACTTCTTATCCGGAAGACCACAATCTGCATAGATTGGTGATAATATCTCCTCCTCACTAATGATCAACACTGGGGCACCTCAGGCATGTGTGCTTAACCCACTGCTCTATTCTCTCTATACCCATGACTGTAGGGCTAAGCATTGCTCAAACACCATCAATAAATTTGCTGTTGATTAAACCATTGTTGGTAGAATCTCAGATGGAGGAGATATGCCAACTAGGGAGTGGTGTCACAGTAACAACTTTGCCTCAACGTTAGTAAGCTGAAAGAGCTGATTATAGACTTCAGGAAGAATGAGATAAAGGAACACATGCCAATCCTCATAGAGGGATCAGAAGTGGAGAGAGTGAGCAGGTTCAAGTTCCTGGGTGTCAAATATCTCTGAGGACCTAACCTGGTCCCAACATATAAAGAAGGCAAGACAGCAACTATACTTCATTAAGAGTTTGAGAGATTCGGCATGTCAATAAATACACTCAAAACTGTTATAGATGTACCATAGGAGCATTCTGACAGGCTGCATCACAGATGGCCATGGGGGCCAAGTCACTGTGTATATATAAAGCTGAGGATGATAGGCACTTCATTATGAAGATGTCAAATGTTATGGGCAGAAGGTCGGAGAATGGGGTTGAGTGGGACAATGAATTGGCCATGATTGGATAGTGATGCAGGCTCAATATGCAGGCTCCTATGTCTTCTACTTGGATTGCAAAAATTTTTTCTAGTTTACTTAGGAAATGGATCATGCAGTCCACAATGTAGGGTCAAACCATCCAAATTTGAGATAGATAATCTACTGATATCTAAAATAAATCGGATATCTCCTTTGTCTTTCTCAATCTCACGGTCTCTGTCTCTGGAGACAGTTTATCTACTGAAGTCTATAATAAACCTTCAGACTCTCACAGCTACCTGGATTATAACTCATTTGATTGTATTACTTGTAAAAATGCCTCTCCTTCTCTCAGTTCCTCCGTCTCCACCGATTCTGCTCTCAGGCTGAGGCATTTCGTTGTAGAATGAAGGAATGAAGGAGATGTCCTTCTGCCCTCTTGCCACCCTACCAGAGATAGGGTTCCTCTTGTCCTCACCTACCATCTGACCAGCCTCCACATCCGGTACATAATTCTATGGAACTTCTGCCATCTCCTGTGCGATCCCAATAGCAAATTTTTCCCTCACCTCCACTTTATGCTTTCCACAGAGATCGCGTTCTGCATAACTTTTGGAAATTGAATCAGAATGAGATGAATGAACATCTTAGGGAGAAGGGTTGGATGTATAAGTTTATTCTCATTTGAAGAATCCGCACTTGATTAACTGCAAGAACTGATTATTATTGCAAAGACTATGATGAGTTACAGAATGAGATTTACTTTGTTTGAAAGCTATGATGTCATGAAAGGAGTTAAACTGTGTATATGTAATTTTTGAATTTGAATTTAAACTTGTAGATATACTGCCTGGAACTGAAACTGGAGTTCACTATAATACTTGAGAAAAGGAATTAAATTTGGTATTCTAGTTAACTAGGGATAGGTAACAGACAGACAGACATACTTTATTGATCCTGAAGGAAATTGGGTTTCGTTACAGCCGTACCACCATGAATAGTGAAGAAATATTGCGATATAAAACCATAAATAATAATAAGTTAATCATGCCAAGTGGAAAAAATAAGTCCAGGACCAGCCTATTGGCTCAGGGTGTCTGACACTCCGAGGGAGGAGTTGTAAAGTTTGATGGCCACAGGTAGGAATGACTTCCTATGACGCTCAATGTTACATCTCAGTGGAATGAGACTCTGGCCGAATGTACTCCTGTGCCTAACCAGTAGATTATGAAGTGGATGGGAGTCGTTGTCCAAGATGGCATTCAACTTGGACAGCATCCTCTTTTCAGACACCACCATCTGAGCGTCCAGTTCCACCCCCACAACATCACTGGCCTTATGAATGAGTTTGTTGATTCTGTTGCTGTCTGCTACCCTCAGCCTGCTGCCACAGCACACAACAGCAAACATGATAGCACTGGCCACCACAGCCTCGTAGAACATCTTCAGCATTCTCCGGCAGATGTTAAACAACCTCAGTCTCCTCAGGAAATAACGATGGCTCTGACCATTCTTGTAGACAGCTTCAGTGTTCTTTGACCAGTCCAGTTTATTGTCCACTCGTATCCCCAGGTATCTGTAAACCTCCACCATGTCCACACTGACCCCTTGGATGGAAACAGGGGTCACCGGTGCCTTAGCCCTCCTCAGGTCCACCACCAGCTCCTTAGTCTTTTTCACATTAAGCTGCAGATGATTCTGCTCGCACCATGTGACAAAGTTTCCCACCGTAGCCCTGTACTCAACCTCATCTCCCTTGCTGATGAATCCAACTATGGCAGAGTCATCAGAAAACTTCTGAAGATGACAAGACTCTGCGTTGTAGTTGATCCGAGGTTTAAAAAGGAAAGTTTAGTCTGTAAGCTTGTAAATAGGGAATAACAGTTGATCTAATGAGAGAGAGAGATTGGAGTAATAAAGGAATCTCACTGATTTTAATTAAAAAGGAATTCGATCTATTTGGCATCTAAGATTTGCAACGTAAACAAAATATTGAAATTTTGAATTGTTCTTGCTCGTGCAAATATTTTGTACAAATAGTTTTTGTCTTAGAAACAAAACCTTATTTCCAAACGTGTGTGGCTTCTATTCACTGCCTCCTTTGGACACCTGGATTCCTCTGACAGCTCAGTGGCACCGAGAGTAATTTGATTTTCTCAAAGAGTGTGGCGACTAGTCACCCATGAGAAGACCAGTGATACACGGGTGATGCACCCTTCTTCATGTCTGATGAGGAAAGGGGGAAGACGCCAGATTAAAAAAAAGGTGGGGATGTGGAAGGGGAACAGTTAGAAGGTGGTCAGTGAATCCAGGAGGGTCGGAAAGATAAAGGGCTAGAGAGGAAGGAACCCGATCAGATAGGAGAGAGGACCAGAGGAGAAAAGGGAGGAGGAAGGGACCCAGAGGGAATTGATGGAGAGGTGAGAAGAGGTAAGAGGCCAGAGTGGGTAAGAGTAGAAGAGGGAAAGGGGTGGGAATTTTTTCACCCCAGTAGGAGAAATTGATAGGCATGTAATCAGATTGGAGGCTGCCCAGACGGAATGTAAGGTGTTGCTCCTCCATCCTGAGGGTGACCTCAAGAGGAGAACATGGACTGAGATGTCAGAATGAGAGTGGGATTAAAACGTTTTGCCACCAGGGTCAACATCTGTACCTGCTAGTCAATTCTGTCTAAAAAAAGATATTCCTCTGTTCAGACTTCAGAACAGTGTGGTGACAGGAGACACGCTCTTCTCCTTGTGCACAAGTAAATGAAGTTTAATTATATTTTATTTAGACATACAGCATGGAACAGCCCCTACAGGGACAATGAGACTCACCACCCAACAACACACCTATATAACCCTAGTGTAATATCAGGACAGTTTACAATGACAAATCAGCCTGCTGACAGGTTTGACTTTGTAATGAGGGAGTAAAATCGGAGCATCCGGAGGAAACTCGTGTATTCACGAGGAGGAATGGAAAAACTGCTTATACACGGAATCAGAATGAAACTCTGAACTCCGATGCCCCAGCTGTGCTAACCACTGTGCAACCGTGGTGACTGAGAAACAAGTGTCCAGTTAATTGGCGACGACACGTTCTCCCTTTGGAATTTCAGATGATTGATCCTGAGCTGGTGGTCATATGCTCTCTTTTCTCTTTTCTGCATCTTCCTTCTCATTCTTCCCCACCCCTGAAAATTTTATGGGACAATAGCTCACTTAATCTATAACCATATCTGATTTCCATCTCTTACTTACAGGATTATTACCTATCAGCAGCCGAGCTCATGGTTGCCTTTTGGCTATCAGTATAGCACCAGGTCAGGTCAAAGGCATGATCCTTGCACTATACCCTTCCATCTTCTTGTTCTGTTATGAGTTCATTGGCACAGAAACATAGAAAGCTTACAGCAAAATACAGGCCCTTCGGCCCACATTGCTGTGCCATACATTTACTTACTTTAAAAATCACTTCGGGGTACCCATAGCTCTCTATTTTTCTAAGCTCCATGTACCTGTCCAGGAATCTCTGCCTCCACCATTTTTTTCCCACAGACCATTCCACACACTAACCACTCTCTGTATAAAGAACTTAACCCTGACATCTCCTCTGTACCTACTTCCAAACACCTTACAACTGTGCCCTCTCACGTCAGCCATTTCAGCTCTGGGGAAAAGCCTCTGACTATCCAAATGATCAATGCCTCTCATCATCATATAATCCTCTATCAGGTCAGCTCTCCTCTGTCACTCCAAGGTGAAAAGACTGAGTTCACTCAACCTATTCTCATAAGCCGTGCTCCCCAATCTAGGTAACATCCCTGTAAATCTCCTCTGCACCTCTTCTATAGATTCCACATCCTTCACACTATCCACAACACCTCCAACATTAGTGTCATCAGCAAACTTACTAACACATCCCTGCACTTCGTCATCCATCTCATTTATAAAAATCACGAAGGGTCCGAGAACAGAGCCCTGAGATACACCACTGGCGACTGACCTCCATGCAGAATATGACCCATCTACAACCACTCTTTGCCTTCTGTGGGCAAGCCAGTTATGGATCCACAAAGCAATGTCCCCTTGGATCCCATGCCTCCTTACTTTCTCAAATGTCAAATTCCTTGCTGAAATCCATATACTATACTATATATTCTATATAGTATCCATATACTACATCCACTGCTCTACCATCATCAATGTATATAGTCACTTCCTCAAAATATTCATTCAGGCTTGTAAAGCACAACCTGCTCTTGCCAAAGCCATGCTGACTATTCCTAATCAGACTTTATATAAATCCTGACTCTCAGGATCTTCTCCATCAACTTACTAACCACAGAAGTAAGTCTCACTGGTCTATAATTTCCTGGGCTATCTCTACTCCCTCTCTTGAGTAAGGGAACAAAATCTGTAACCCTTTACTCCCCGGGAACATCTCCCATCCCCATTGTTGATGCAGTTATGCCTGCAGCCCTCTCCTTTGTGAGAATCACAAGATCACTATTGGGTTGGGTCAGGAGACCCAGGAAATGAGAGAGAGACGTGCGGAATGTCTCGCTCCCCGGCGATATAAAGCTATGGGACACGGCCATTGTCTCTTGAAGACAAACTTGTGGATTGAAATACCGTGCTCTGTGGATGCCCTCAGGCAAAGTGGGCTGGTTGAGGGAGGGATTGCATCACCCCCAACCTGATTGACATCTGAGACCCTGTGAGTCAGGATAAAAGAGGGTCTGTGGGAACAGCCCCTCATACGCACCAGAAGAAACGCTATTGATCCCGTAATAGCGGAAGCCATTGGAAGGAGGCCACGTGCATTTGGTTCCATTTGCCTCGGAACTGGTGGCTTGTACCACAGAAAACAGATTTTTGCTAACAACGGGGAAACCAACTCCCCACGACTCAAAGGATTGGCATCATAAATGATGTGGGCAAGTTTAACCCGTCTCTCTCTAAAACCCAAAAACGCTGCAGCTTGAACGAACTACAGTGACTTTTATATTTCCATTGGACAACACATTATCCCCTAGACAACGACAGAGCTATTTCTTATTGATTATTATTATACCCGCGCTTTTAGATTTAGTATTGACGACGTATATTATCTGTATGTTTGCATTTGTGCCCCTTTATCAATAAATACTGTTAAAAATAGTACCATCAGACTTCAACAATCCTCTCTATCTTTGCTGGTAAGTGACCCAGTTAGGGGGTTTTGTAACAAAAGTGGAGTTCTCATCTCGGGATTTGACACCAAATTGGGAGGCCAGTGAATCGGGTTTGTAAGTCCAAAACTTGCATCTGGTTATGCGGGTAGCCAGACGGGAAACCAGCAAAGATGGATGTGGGTGAATTTATAGAAAACCCGACTCTGGAGGTGCTGGAGGCGGCCACTAAATCAGACTTGATAAGTTTGGCAAAGGGGTTAAACCTCGTAGAGGTGAGGTTGTCAATGAAAAAGCGGGAGGTGCGAAGGGCAATAACTCAGTATTATATTGGGAAGAATGTGTTTGCAGCTGAAGTATTGGAAAATATCCCTGAAGAGGCACCAGCTGGTGGGACGGCTCAGTTAGAGTTGGAGAAATTAAAGTTGGAACATGCAATTAAGTTAAAGCAGCTGGAGGCAGCTGAGAAGGAGAGGGAAAGGGCCAAGAGAGAGAAAGAGAGGGAGCGTGCGCTCCAGTTAAAGGAGTTAGAGGTGAAACAGGAGCAGGAAAGAGCTGAGAAACAAAGAGAGCATGAACTTCGGTTAAAACAGCTGGAAGCAGCTCAGAAAGAGAAAGAAAGAGCTGAGAAGGAGAGGGAGTATGGGGAGGCAGAGAAACAGAGGAAACATGACTTGAAGATGGAGAAGTTACGGCAAGATCCATGAGTTCAGGGGTCAGACTGAGAGGAGCGGTTCAATGTTAGTCGAGAGTTGAGGTTAGTACCTCCGTTCGAGGAGACGGATGTTGATAATTATTTCTTGTTTTTTGAAAAAGTAGCAGTGAATCAGAAGTGGCCCAGAGATCAGTGGGTAGTGCTGTTACAAAGTGTGTTAATAGGGAAGGCACAGCGGGCATATACGGTGTTGGCCATGGAGGAGGAAGAAGAGGAGAGTTATGACAAAGTAAAGGCAGCCATTCTTCGGAGTCATGTGCTAGTACCGGAAGCGGATAGACAAAAGTTCAGAACTTTAAAGAAAGGGTGGAATCAGACGTATACCGAGTTTGCCTATGAGAAGTGTGTGCTCTTGGACCGTTGGTGCACCGCAGAGATAGTGGGGGAGGATTATTGGCGTCTCAGGGAGTTAATTCTGATTGAGGAATTTAAAGGTTGTTTTTCGGAGGATATCTGGATATATTTGAATGAGAAGCCAAATAAGTCCATCTCAGAATTTGCTAGGTTCACAGAGGAATATGCCCTAACCCACAAGACAAAGTTTTCCTCAAATTAAAGTTCCCAGAGAGACCGTGGGAACGATCGAGAAAGCCTGCCAGCTGAGGTAGAGGTCCCGCCGGGAGCTAGTGGTACGGTTGAGGGGGAAAGGCAAGACGGCCAGAGATTTCCGGGCTTGACCTGTTTTAATTGTGGAAAGAGGGTGCATATTGCATCTTGGTGCTTTGCTCCGAGGAAAGATACAGGAAAAGGGAAAGCAGTAGTCCCTATCAGATATGCCGTGGTAATCTGTAAATCAACAAGAGAGCCCCGGGTAGACAGAGTACAAGAAGGGTCTGAGACTTGTCTGTCACATGGAACCATGTCTGTGAGGGAGGGAGACACACCAGTTCCCATACGGATCTGGAGAGACACGGGGGCTGAGCTGTCGTTGATCAGCAGTAAGGTACTAGAGTTTGGTCACAAGATGAGAATGGTAGCTGTGAAAGGAATAAGTAAAGGGACAGAAATGGTGCCCTTACATAAGGTCATTCTAGATTGTGAGCTGGTGTCTGGACCAGTTGAAATAGGGGTGCGATCAGAATTTCCGAGAACTGACGCGGACGTCCTTTTCGGTAACGATTTAGCAGTTAGTAAGGTTTGGGCAGCAATGACGATGACAAGCCAGCCGGTGAGTGTTGCGGCCCCGCCCCTAGATTCCAAGATCTATCCCGCATGCGTGATCACTCACAGCATGTCGAGAAAGGCAGCTGTGAAAGGGAGCAGTTTAAATCCGGCCAGTTTCGATTTGGCCGAGACGTTTTTACCGACCCTGTACCACGAGGGTTCAGAGGGTGGTAAAGCGAAGAGTAGTAAAATGAAAGAGGGTAAGGGAGAGGAGGTAGACCCGCCCTTAGCAAGGAGAAAAGTTTTAGAGGCAGAATATAAAGATGAGAAACAGCTAGAGCTGTTAAAAGGTCCAGGATTGGATCTGGATGATCTGTCTGGGTTGGCAGAACTGTTTGAAGAAGTTGAAAATGCTAGAGGTGTTCCTGATAATGAAATGAGGGCAGTCCTAGATGAAAAGGGTGCCCTTGCCTTGAAGAAGTCTGCTGGGTTGGTAGATGAGGTTGTTTCAGCCCCCGGGGTTGAGTTTACTCCGGAAGGGAGTTGCCCAGAGAGTACCTGGGAGAAATGGGGGAACTTAGAATTTGGACCGGGTACGAGTATTGGAAGTCTGAAAGAGGCCAATGTCCTGCTTGAGTGTGTCCAAGATGGGGATGCACGTGGTACTGAACCTAGTAACGGAGCTCAGAAAAAGTATGGGGTATTTGATTCAGTTGAACAAAATGGCCGTCCTTGTGGGTCAGATAGACTTGGTTCAGTGAAGAAAGGGTTAACCTTGGTAATAGTGGGAACTGAGAGTTCCCAGGTGTTTGTGCTCGAAGGTGTGTTAAAAGTTAATGTGGAGCTCAAAAATGGGGAGATAAATATTATTATTGAAGGAAACGGGAAATATGTAGTTCCCAAATCGAATGAAGAAATTTAAAAACCTACGGATTGCTTACAGATTAAGGCGGGAGATGATGGTGCCCCCGTGCTATTGTTATTCCAGAGCGTGGTGTGAAAAGGCAGAATTTGAAATGCTGCTTGAACAACGAGTTCGAACTGAAAACGAATAGCCTGAAGGGTCCTGAAGAGAGGGCTAGCAACCTGTGTAAAATTAAAGAATTGGGTGGAAATTCAGAAGATGATCTAAGTTTGGGACACGGTGTTGATAAAATAACCCCTATGAAAGAGGCGGGTAAGAGTTTATCTCGCCAAGGTACCCAAGCTCCCCCCGTGGAAACTAACCAGAAAAGAGGCGACGGTTAATGGGGACGCCAGTTTTAAATAGCAAAAGCCGGTTGTACGGGATTTCGACAAAGCATGTGAATAATAAAGACAACCCCATGGAAGCCTGCCTGTTAAGTTTGAAAACAACAGAAAGATTAGTATTTGCATGAACTTTTGTAGATACATGTAAGCTAAGATCACAACTCCTTAGTTTTGTTTGCTGAAGGAAAGAAATAAAAATAGGTGGTTATTAAATTGAAGTCTGATGCTACAAGACTTTAGTAAGGTACAGGATGTTAAGATATTAAAGGAAGTGACACTGTAATCGTTAACTGTTTGGATGCTGAATTGAATGTATGACTGTATTACTCTGTAGTGAAAAGAAAAAGCTTTTGTATTGTGTTAGATTCTATAATCCTGTCGGACTCTGTACTACTTCATTTTAACTGCTGGTGAAAACGCGTTGAAGAAAGGGGGTGTTACGCCTGCAGCCCCCTCCTTTGTGAGAATCGCAAGATCACTATTGGGTTGGGTCATGAGACCCAGGAAATGAGAGAGAGACGTGCGGGATGTCTCGTTCCCCCGGCGATATAAAGCTATGGGACATGGCCATTGTCTCTTGAAGACGAACTTGTGGATTGAAATACTGTGCTACTTGGAAGCCCTCAGGCAAAGTGGGCTGGTTGAGGGAGGGATTGCATCACCCGCAACCTGATTGACATCTGCGACCCTGTGAGTCAGGATAAAAGAGGGTCTGTGGGAACAGCCCCTCAGACGCACCAGAAGAAACGCTAGCGATCCCGTAATAGCGAAAGGCATTGGGAGGAGGCCATGTGCATTCGGTTCCATTTGCCCAGAACTGGTGGCTTTTACCATGGGAAAACTGCTTTTAGCTAACAACGGGGAAACCAACTCCCCACGACTCGAAGGATTGGCATCATAAAAGAACTGGGCAAGTTTAACCCGTCTCTCTCTAAAACCCAAAAACGCTGCAGCTTGAACGAACTAACAGTGACTTTTATATTTCCATCGGACAATACATTATCCCCTAGACAATGACAGAGCTATTTCTTATTGATTATTATTATACCCGCACTTTTAGATTAAGTATTGACGACGTATATTGTCTGTATGTTTGCATTAATCTTACTTTTGTGCCCCTTTATCAATAAATACTGTTAAAAATAGTACCACCAGACTTCAACGAACCTCTCTACCTATGCTGGGAAGTGACCCAGTTATGGGGTTTCATAACAATGCAAACATCATTGCCACAGGCTCAACAAATACCTCCCTCGCCTCCCACAGTGGCCTGAGGTATATCTCATCTGGTCCCGGTGACTTACCCAACTTGATGCTTTCCAATAGCTCCAGCACATACACTTTCTTAATGATTATATGCTCATGTTTTTAGTCCACTGTAAGTCATCCCTACAATCGCCAAGGTCCTTTTCCATAGTGAATACTCAAGCAAAGTATTCATTAATTAACTTAGCTTCCTCCTCCTGTTCCAGACACTTTTCCACTGTCAGACTTGATTCGTCTTATTCTCTCCCATCTTATCCTCTTGCTCTTCACATACTTGTAGAATGCCTTGGGGTTTTCCTTAATCTTGCTTTTCTTTTCTTCTTGATGAGATTTTCAACAGCCTTTGTACACCATGCTTCCTGCACCCTACCATCCGTTCCCTGTCTCAGTGGGATGTACCACTGCAGAACTCCACACAAATATCCCCTGTACATTTCTCTGAGATCATCTGTTTCCAATTTAATGCTTCCAAGTTCCTGATTGACAGCTTCATATTTTCCCTTACTCCAATTAAGCGCTTTCCTAACTTTTCCGCTCCTATCCCTCTCCAATACTATGGTAAAGAAGATAGAATTGTGATCACTATCTCCAAAATGCTCTCCCACCGGGAGACCTGACACCTGACCAGATTCAGTTCCCAATACCAGATCAAGTACAGCCTTCCTCTTGTAGGCTTATCTACATATTGTGTCAAGGAACCTTCCTGAACACACCTAACAAACACAGAGCTAACCTCCTTACTCCAGGGAGATGCCAATCAATATTGGGGAATTAAACTCTCCCATCATAACAACCCCACTATTACTGCACCATTCCAGAACCTGTCTCTATATCTGCTCCTCGATGTCCCAATAACTCTTGGGTGGTCTATAAAAAACACACAGAAGAACAATTGACCCCTTCCTGATTCTAACTGCCACCAACAGAGACTCAGTAGACAATCCCTCATTGACTTCTTCCTTTCCTGCAGCCATCACAAAAAGTCTTCGCCCGAAAAGTTGACAGTGCTTGTCCTTATAGATGCTGCCTGGCCTGCTGTGTTCCACCAGCATTTTGTGCGTGTTGTTTGAATTTCCAGCATCTGCAGATTTCCTCATGTTTGCTTTTGACATGCACACACAAGGTTGTTTGGAATTTTGCTGATACATTGTCTAGGTTGGTAATTATTATGAATGAGATCTCTGATCATATTTTGTTGTTAAAAACATTATCTTTTTGAAATTTCATTAGTGATCCCCAAAGTCCCTCCACTTTCACTTCCCCGTCATTCCCCTTCCAAGCCACTCCAACACCACACTCAGCAGGTTGGAATCATACTGTGAAGGATTTGTTGCACATTTTTGTTTGATTTTGTCAAGACAAGACCAACTTCTGCTTTGAAGCTTTAATTACCAAACAAATCCTTACAGAATATTTTACAAAGATCTTTAAGATAAAATCAAACTCCATATATTTGAAAAACTAAAATACATTCGAAGGTTAAAATTTGAAACAACCATTTGAAAATTTGAAAAATTTTTGATTTCTCGGTTAACTCCACTTGCTGCAGTATCCCAATTCCCATTTTTCCAGTGTCCAAAGAGGCACAGTTAAATTCAGTTTGTTCAGGGTACTTGGGGAATTCATATATTTAAAAGAAACAGAATAGTTTGATCCAGTTACAAAGGGGCCGATTTTGCAAATTGAACACTAATGAGTAAGAGAAGGTGCTAGGAAGATATAATTAGTAAAGCAACACCCCATCAAACCGATCCTCAGATCAGATGGAAATGCATCTTTTAAACATCTCAGTGTTGCTCAGATGTGCAATTGAGAAAGAGCACTCACATATTCCTCATTGCCAGGATCAAACTTCAAGGCTTTCTCAAAGTATTCAGTCGCTTTATCCTTGATTCCATTCAGCTGATACAGAATTGCTTTAATACCAAGAGCCTTGCTGTCATGTGCATTTATTCTAAGTTTCCTATCTGCCCACTTCTCCAAATTCTTGCGACATTTTTCTCGTTCTCTTGAGTTATATTCAATTTTCGCTCCTTTTAGTAAGAGACGAACAGCATTTGTTTCAAATTTCTTCTGGTGCAGTTCAAATAATCCAGCTTCCAGACATATACGCTGCATATTCTCTGGACGAATGTCCACTAACTCCACCAATCTACAGTAAGTCTCTTCTGCTCTGGAATATTCCCCATTTGTTATGCAGATCTGTGCAAAGTCCAGCTGTGGTTGAATAGCTGACCTTCGATGGTGCTCAAAAGACTTTTCAAAATGATACTTGCACAGATTGATCAACTCAGCTTTCTGCTGAAATTCAGGATTGCGACAATATCTGCTGCAACAGTATTCCAGCTTACTTCTGTAGCACAATCCAAGTTGGTGGTGTAAGAAGGAACAGTATGGAGTTAATTCTAATGCCTTTTTCATTAGCTCGATTGCTTTCTCCACAGAACCTCTTCGTCTATAATATATTGCAGCATAGCAAAGCACATATGGAAGATCAGACCTTTTCTTCAATGCTTGTTCAACTAATTCATTTGCTTCCACATTTTGCCCTAACCTCTGCAGTTTTAGAGCCAACAGCACCATGGCCAAAGTATCATCTGGATCAAGCTCCAGTACTCGTCGGAAATACTTCACTGACTGACTCTGATCACGACTCTCTGGGTTTCCAGAAAATATTTCCAGCCGAAGCAGTGCAGTCGCATATCCCATTATCCACTCAGTGTTGTCAGGATCTTGCTCCAGAGCCTTTGCAAAGCATTCCTTTGCCTCCTCATAGTATTCAGCAGCAGAACCCAACAATGACAGTCCCTTCTCCCCGTACACCTCGGGTATCATTGCTGTATAGCGAGGGCCACCACTGAGCGGTTTACAGATCATCTCCAGCTTGTCGAGATAGGACTGGGCCTCGGTCAGTTGTCCCATGTGGTAATGCACCCAGGCAAAGTTTCCATAGGTGATGATGCTTCTTCTTTCAAATTCATCTTTGTATTTCTCCCTCAGAATCTTTTCAGCTTCCTTTAAATTTTCAATGGCTTCTTCAAAATTACCCTGCCTACAGTTTACAAAAGCCAGATGGTTATACGAGGCGGCTTGATATTTTACACCCAATGTCAGAGAATCTTGCAATCTGAGCATCAGATTGTCCAAGTCAATAGTTTCTTTCTGTGGCCTCCATGTGAAGTGACACTGCAGCTGATCGAGCTTCTCTTTCAATAAATCTCTCGATGTGTTGCTGCAAGAAAGAAAAAACATAATCATGAATTCCATCTGAGATCACTTGATGCAGGTCTGACCTGCAATCCCATAAAACGCAGATTTACTAATTGTATCAAAGCTGCCTTTTAAGAATTTATTTTATAATTATGGCATTGAAAACCTGGAAATGCTCAGCCTTCAGTCTGCATCTGAGGAAGGAGAATGTTTCAGGTCAGTAACCCAATATGAAGAATTGATTCATGTGATGAAGATGGAAATGTGTCTCCTGAACTGCCAAGGCAGCTGATCTGTTGCTTTGTTACACTGATGGTGGACTTGGTTTTATTACCAGACGTTGAGCTCTCCCACTATTGCAGACTTTGTTTTTTTGCCAGCAGCCTGAGCATAACTCCAGATCTCAGTACAGAGAATTGGTGCTTTTCCCCAGACAGCCACCAGTCCTCAGACTCAATGTCCAGAAGATTGAGAACTTCAATAACATTAGTGAGATAAAGCTGTTTAGTGAAGCCCACTGAAGTCTGGCAAATTACGAGTTACCAGACCAGTTCACAGAACAATTGCATGAACAACGTCCCCGATTATGCTGCACATTTCTGAAGAAAATAGACCAGCACAGAACATAGAACATGTTGTGCCGACCTTTAACCCTAGTCTGAGATCAACTCTGCTTCCTGCTTCCTCCCAAAGGAGATGAATTTGCCGCACCGTGGATGCAGCTCCTCCATTCTGTCCTGAAAGCCGCTAGGGGCTGGAAATTATGACAGTTTAGAGTAGCATGTTCCTCTGGTGTCTTACCTCAGTACTGAATGCAGCCCGTAGGCTCCAACGTGCTCAAATCTACATGGCTGTAGTGTATGGCAAAGTTGAGTCAACTCCTGTTTCTAAAAACTTTGAAGGTTAAAGATGAACTTTCTTTGTCACATGTACATCAAAACATATAATGAAATGCATCGTTTGGCATCATATCAGATCAAAAAGAATTGTGCCGGACAGTCGGAAAGTGTGTCAGCACGTTTCTGACACCAAATACTCACTAAACCTAACCAGTACATCTTTGTAATATAGGATGACAGTCGAGTTCCCAGAGGAAATGCACACCGTCACAGAGAGAATGTCCACATTCCTTACAAATTACCGTGGAAATCAATCCGCGGTAAAGTGATTACGCTGACTGCTAATCTTTTCAAATGATGTCATTGTTCTCAGTCGTATTCCACCGAAGACCCCTGTTTGAGGAAGACAAGTGCAGGTAAACCGACTTGATCAGACTCCTACTCTCCTACTCCTCTTGCCTCTCCTGCCGTGAGTGAGGATTATTTATGATCACTTGAACTTGCTGTTGGATCTGGAGATCAGACATAACAGAAGGCTCTTCAGAAGTCAGGAATCAGCTGCAACTCTTGTGTTTACTGCGTTTTTAATTCATGGTAATCACAAAAATAACAGTAAAGCACTGCAGTTCCCTGCACTGTTTCCACCCCAGCAGAGTAACGTAGGGATCACCCGAGTCTCGTCATTCAACCATCATGTTAGCCAATGTGTCCTCTCTCAGTTTTTCAAAGTTATTGCACTTTGATCCACTAATTTTTGTAAACCACCTCCTCTATAATAATCTGTACATAAAGATAAACTGCAAGGAAACATCCTTTACCTCATGATGTTCGTTGGATGGAAAGCAATTTGTGCTCTTTCTCAGTTTGTGCGGTTCTTCTTCTGCTGAGTCTCCGTTGTTGCGTCTGATGTTCGACCTGACAACCCTTTATACTATCCATTACTTCCTGATTATCACCAGAAACTCAAATTCAAAGTCTATTGATAACACTGAGGCAATGAAAAATCATTTGGAAGCATTTTCTGCTGCAACATTGCTTAGCCATAGAAATAATCCATGTGTCAGCAAAATGCCAGTGTAATTGGTTGTTCTGAGCATTTGTTTTCAAATAATTATAATTTTCCCTTTTTCTAATTATCAGCAATCTGCAATTCTGGTCACCTTTGTAGTGCCCTGCTTGACATCTTTACAGTCGGTATTTCATTTATCAGTTCTGTAAGAGCAGTTTGTTCTGCTTTCAGTCTGTTTGGGTTATTGATGAAGATAAGTGATGTTGTGTGGAATGTGTGCCATCCAATTAGTGGGAGGTTTTATTGGTGAAGGACAATCAGGTAGGTCTTGGGCTGCTGTTCGGTGGGAGATGGAGAGAGAAGACACTGGGGAGAACCAGTCATAGCATACGATCCAGTGGTAGACCCTTTCGTTCGAGATGGATTGTGAGTGATGCTCGGAAGGTGCTATGTGATTTCACGCTGACTGAAGGCCCAGCGTGTGAGTGACAGAGAAGTTCAGGATGAGCTGCACCTTGTGCACATTTGCCTGTTTAATTAGAATGGGCCCTGTTCTTTCTGTTATTCTTACTAACCCTTAAACATAGAGACATAGAAAACTTAAAGCACAATACAGGCCCTTCAGCCCACAATGCTGTGCTGAACATGTCCTGAGCTGAAAACTACCTAGGGTTACCCATAGCCCCTTATTTTGCTGAGCTCAATGTACCTATCCAGGAGCCTCTTAAAAGACCCTGTTGTATCTGCCTCCATCACCATTGCCAGCAGCCTGGTGTACACACTTACCACTCTGTGTAAAAAATTTACCCTTGACATCTCCTCTGTACCTACTCTCAACTCCTAAAAACTGTGCCCTCTCACGTTAGCCATTTCTGTTCTAGGAAAAACCCTCTGACTATTCACATGATCAATGCCTGACTTCATCTTATACCCCTCTATTAGGTCACCACTCAACCTACACCTCTCCAAGAAGAAAAGGCAGAGTTCACTCAAAATATTCTAATAAGGCTTTCTTCCCAGTCCAGCCAAATCTCCGCAGCATCTTTTCTATAGTTTCCACGTCCTTCCTTTCAGTGAAGTGACCAGAACTGAGCACAGTACTCCAACTGGGTCTGACCAGTGTCCTGTAAAGCTGTAAAATCACCTCTCGGCTCCTAAACTCAATCCCACGGTTGATGAAGGCCAATAAACCATATGCTTTCTTAACCACACAGTCAACCTGTGCAGTAGCTTTGAGTGCCCTATGGACTCAAACATCAAGATCCCTCTGATCCTCCACACTGCCAAGAGTCTTACCTTTAATAGTATATTCTGCCATCATATTTGAACTACCAAAATGAACCACACCAAACGTATCTGGGTTGAACGCAATCTGTCACTTTTCAGCCCAGTTTTGCATCCTATCGATGTCCTGCTGTAACTTCTGACACTCCTCCACAATATCCACAACACCTCCAACCTTTGTGTCATCTTAAATTTACTAACACAACTTCCACTTCCTCATCCAGGTCATTTATGAAAATGACTAAGAGGAGTCCCAGATCAGATCCCTGAGGCACTCCACATGGAGACTGACATCCATGCAGAATATGACCCATCTACGACCACACTTTGCCCTCTGTGAGCATGCCAATTCTGGATCCAGAAAGAAAGGTCCCTTTAGATCCCACGCCTCCTTACTTACTCAATAAGCCTTCCATGGAATACCTCATCAAATGCCTTGCTGAAATCCATATACACTGTATCTACTGTGTTACCTCCGTCAATGTGTTTAGGTTAATCCTCAAAATATTCAGTCAGGCATGTAAGGCATGAACTGCCTTTGACTCAGCCATACTGACTATTCCTCATCACATTATGCCTCTCCAAATGTTCAAAAACTGAACCTCCCAGGACCTTTTCCAACAACTTACTGATCACTGAATTAAGTCTCACTGTTCTATAGTTTACTGGGCTATCTCTACTCCCTTTCTTGAATAATGTAACAACATCTGCAAACCTCCAATTGTCCAGAACCTCTCCCGTCCCCATTGATAATGCAAAGATAATCTGCAGAGGGTCAGCAATCTCCTCCCTCGCGTCCCATCTTACCCTGGGGTACATCTTGTCCGGTCTCGGGGACTTATCCAACTTTATACATTCCAAAAGCTCCAGCACATTCTCTTTCTTAATGTCTATATGCTTAATCTTTTCAATCCGCTGTAAGTCATCCCTACAATCGGTTGAATTAAGTTAAGATTCATAAGTATAATTCCTTTAATTGTATGCAGTGTACTTTCTGTTATTTTGTGGCACTAATTTGTAACAGGTTTGCAAATTACACAGCATCCACACAAACCGTGGTTTCGGCTGGAATGAACCACATCAATCTCACGGGTTTGGTGGGACTTGAGAATGTCTTCCCTAGACTTACGCAGCCAAGTAAACCAGGGTGAATCATTGTGGGGACGCATCCAGGATCGAAATAGTTGAATGCTTTGTAATTGCCCGGAGCATTGATCCGGTGGGTTGTGTGTTTAAGTCTGGGAAAAACTATTGTCCGTAAAGTGGTTATGAGACGTCGTTATGGATGCTGCAGAGCCAGATCGGATGTTTGATAAAATTGCAGGCAAGGATTTTGTTCGAGTTCAGAGTAGCACTGAGATAACGGCAGTTGAACTGTCTGGTCCTTTAGGGGTACCGGGGGAGGGGGGTTGTGTGCTGTCCGTTCTTTCTGGGATGAGGGGAGTGTAGGCGATCGTGCCGAATCACAAGCTGAGTCTTCCGTAGCTGGGGCCGGGGACTTCAAAGACAGGTTGCTCCCCTTCCTGAGGAGCGAGGGGAAGGAGTGGTCTGATTTGAAATGTCTAATGAGTCCCCAGAGAGGAGCGAAAATTCAGAATTACTATCACCCTTACCTCTCTGGCAAACAAATGCCCCAGTGTACAGGCTGAGCGTCCTTGCTATTGAAAGCTGAGAACGCTCTGAGGGGTGAAGCGACCCCAAGGGCAAAGAGGAGTGTGAGGCTTGGAGTCGTGAGACAAGTCGGGGAGAAACTCTTTCCGGAAAGTGGAAAGTTAACTGCCGAGTCATTCAACTTTGGGTATTCCCCGATACCTGGTGGTTGTAAGCAGAGGTTGATCCAGAAAATGTTGAAGCTGGAAGATGTCTTTTTCTTGATGAGTTTGATGTGGGTTGTTTTGTGAAGCCCACTGAAGTCTTGACAATTTACCAGTTACCAGACCAGTTCACAGAACAATTGCATTAGCAACGTCCCATAATCCTGCTGCACATTTCTGAAAGAACATAGACCAGCATCGAACATAGAACATGTTGTGCCAACCTTTAACCCTACTCTGAGATCAACTCTGCTTCCTGCTTTCTCCCAAAGGAGATGAATTTGCCGCACCGTGGATGTAGCTCCTCCATTCTGACCTAAAAGCCACTAGAGGCTGGAAATTATGACAGTTTAGAGTAGCATGTTCCTCTGGTGTATTACCTCAGTACTGAATGCAGCCCGTAGGCTCCAACATGCTCAAATCTACGCAGCTGTAGTGTATGGCAGAGTTGAGTGAACTCCAGCTTCTAAAAATTTTGAAGATTAAAGATGAACTTTTGAAGAGCACCCAAGAGCACCCGCCGCATCATTCAGGTGACAGAGGACACCCCGTTCTGAGAATGGTCACTGCGACCGGCTCCTGCAGAGGTGAAGGACGTTTGGCCACATCTGCAGAAGTTGAAGGAATCTGGGCTCATCACTGTGTCCAGAAACCCTTACACATCTCCAATAATGGTGGCCAGGAAAAATAAGGGGAAGGTACAGATGTGCGTGGACTATCGGACTCTGAACAGGCGTACAGTCCACAACCAGCATACAGACCTGAGAATCAAGGACGAGCAGGCCTGTCTGAATGGTGTGAGGTGTTTCAGTGTGCTGGACTTGAGTGGGTATTACCAGATCCCCATGAGTGAGGCTGACAAAGAGAAGGCAGTATTTATATGTCCACTGGCATTCTTCCATTTTGAAAGATGCTCCAGGGCATAGCTGTGAGTGCCATGCGGTCGTTCCTTGGGTTCTGTGGGTACTATCGGAGGTTCGTGATCGTCTACTCTAAAGTGATTCACCCTTTAAATCAGCTTCTGTGCGTTGACTGCAACCTGACTGCTCTGAAGATAAAGCAGTTGCCAGAATTGAGCCCCAGAAAGTGGCAGCTGGTCAGCGAGATGACCCATGTATTGGTACTCTTTGGTCAGCGACTGCTAAAGGAGACCGGACCCAAACAGAAAAGATGAAACACTCTGCGGTGTCTCTACTACTGAGAGAATGGCCCAGACTGGAGTTGAGGAACCAGATACTACAGGTGGTTCTGCCTGAGATGTATCCTAAGGAGTGTCTGAAACTGAAGATGAAGATGATGAGATAAGGAGGCCTCAAAGAGTCAGGAGACCCCAGATTGGCTGGTCTTTGTGGCACCAGGGTGTGGTTGCGTGAATGAAATCACCGGAGGAAATTACTGGTAGATACAAAACAATTTCTGTATTATTCAAAACAAGGTCCAGCAGGCATCATGTAGAGATGCCTTTGGTGGAAAGGTCTGCTGGCCCAACGTGGGGCTCGATATTTTGTGTCAAACAACAAGAGACAACTCCATATTTTCAATGTACGATCAACTCTTTCTTTGAAACTACACACAACCTTCACACACTCTGATTCACATCCACACCATGGAGACTAAAATGAATTTTAATCAGCATTGTCGGGACTGGGACTCACAGCTTTTAGGAACTCTACAAAGAAGGGATCCGTGTATTCCATGACCGCTGGACTAAGTGTGTAAATGTAGGAGGGGACTATGGTGAAAAATAAATTTGCCAGGTTTTCTAAAATTGATTCCTTCTTACTTAGGCCACGAACTTATCATCACCCCTCGTATACTGTTATGCTGTAGGTATTTCATTTATCATTTCTGTCAGAGCAGTTTGTTCTGCTTTCAGTCTGTTTGGGTTATTGATGAAGATAAGTGATGTTGTGGAATGTGAGCCATCCAATTAATGGGAGGTTTTCTTGGTGAGGGACAATAAGATTGGTTTTGGGTTTGTGTTATAACATAGAACATAGAACAGTACAGCACATTTCAGGCCCTTCGGCCCACAATGTTGTATTGACCCTCAAACCCTGCCTCCTATATAACACCCCACCTTAAATTCCTCCATATATTTGTCTAGTAGTCTCTTAAACTTCACTAGTCTGCCTCCACCACTGACTCAGGCAGTGCATTCCACGCACCAACCACTCTCTGAGTGAAAAACCTTCCTCTAATATTCCCCTTGAACTTCCCTCCCCTTAACTTAAAGCCATGTCCTCTTGTACTGAGCAGTGGTGCCCTGGTGAAGGGGTGCTGGCTGTCCACTCTGTCTATTCCTCTTAATATCTTGTACACCTCTATCATCTCTCCTCTCATCCTCCTTCTCTCCAAAGAGTAAAGCACTAGCTCCCTTCATCTCTGATCATAATCTATTCTTTCTAAACCAGGCAGCATCCAGGTAAATCTCCTCTGTACGCTTTCCAATGCTTCTACATCCTTCCTATAGTGAGGGGACCAGAACTGGACACAGTACTCCAAGTGTGGCCTAACTAGACTTTTATAGATCTGCATCATTACATTGCATCTCTTAAAATCTAGCCCTCGGCTTATGAAAGCTAAAACCCCATAAGCTTTCTTAACTACGATATCTACCTGTGAGGCAACTTTTAGGGATCTGTGGACATGTACCCCCAGATCTCTCTGCTCCTCCACACTTCCAAGTGTCCTGCCATTTACTTTGTACTCTGTCTTGAAGTTTGTCCTTCCAAAGTGTACCACCTCACATTTCTGCGGGTTGAATTCCATCTGCCACTTCTGAGCCCACTTCTGCATCCTATCAATGTCTCTTTGCAATCTTTGACTATCTACAACACCACCAACCTTTGTTTCATCTGCAAACTTGCCAACCCACCCTTCTACCCCCACATTCAGGTCGTTAATAAAAATCACGAAAAGTAGAGGTCCCAGAACAGACCCTTCTGGGACACCACTAGTCACAACCCGCCAATCTGAATGTATTCCCTCCATCACAACCCTCTGCCTTTTGCGGGCGAGCCAATTCTGAATCCACCTGGCCAAACTCCCCTGGATCCCAATCCTTCTGACTTTCTGAATAAGCCTACTGTGTGGATCCTTTTCAAATGCCTTACTAAAATCCATGTAAATCACATCCACTGCACTACCCTCATCTATATACCTGGTCATCTCCTTAAAGAACTCTATCAGGCTTGCTAGGCATGATCTGCCCTTCACAAAGCCATGCTGACTGCCCCTGATCATATCTTTTCCAACAGCTTTCCCACCTCAGATGTAAGGCTCGCTGGTCTATAATTACCCAGACAATCCCTACTGTCTTTTTTGAACAAGGGGACAACATTCGCCTCCCTCTAATTCTCCGGTACCATTCCTGTGGACAATGAGGACATAAGGATCCTAGCCAGAGGCTCAGCAATCTTTTCCCTCTCCTCGTGGAGCAGCCTGAGGAATATTCCGTCAGGCCCAGGGGACTGATCCATCCTAATGTATTTTAACAACTCCACACCTCCTCTCTCTTAATATCAACATGCTCCAGAACATCAACCTCACTCATATTGTCCTCACCGTCATCAAGTTCCCTCTCATTGGTGAATACCGATGAGAAGTATTCATTGAGGACCTCGCTCACTTCCGCAGCCTCCAGGCATATCTTCCCACATTTATCTCTAATCAGTCCTACCTTTACTCCTGTCATCCTTTTGTTCTTCATATAATTGAAGAATACCTTGGGGTTTTCCTTTACCCTACTCGCCAAGGCCTTCTCATGCCCCCTTCTTGCTCTTCTCAGCCCCTTCTTAAGCTCCTTTCTTGCTACCCTATATTCCTCAATAGACCCATCTGATCCTTGCTTCCTAAACCTCATGTATGCTGCCTTCTTCCACCTGACTAGGTTTTCCACTTCACTTGTCACCCGTGTTCAGTGGGAGATGGAGAGAGAAGATGCTGAGGAGATCTGGGCACAGCATACGATCCAGTGGTAGACTCGTTTGTTCGAGATGGATCGTGAGCGACGTTTGAAGGTTGTGTGGGCTTTTACGCTGATCGAAGCCCAGCGAGTGTTCTCAGCAGAGAAGTTCAAGATGAGCTCCAACTTGTGCACATTTGACTGTTTCATTAGAATGGGCTCTTTTCTTTTTGTTATTCTTGTTTTTACTTCTGTTTCTTCTTTTCTAAGTCAATCCCTTGCCAGGTGCCCTATTTGCTGGCACAGAAAACATGTTCACTGTGGCTTCATAGCAGCTACATCCACTACAGCCACTTAACAACCTCTTTTCCTCCTTCTCTGATTTATCTCTCGGGTGGAATAGTTCGATCCCACAACTGTCCACAAAACTAAAATTTCCTCGTGGGTTGAGCTCAGGTCTTCAATCTGCATTTTCATGTGGACTGGATCAGCCATCCCTGGATTTTCCAACCGGAGTTTTCCTCATTTGCTTGATATTTACACTCTGTATCATCCATGGCAGGCTCATCAGCTCTCTGAACCACGGGCATTATCATTCCCCAGAGGGTATAACCCCTCCCTCAGAAATCTCCAAACTATTTGAAAATATGAGGGATGGATAAAAATTCCACACACTTCTCCTGCACATTTATAGCCCAGTGGCGGTGGTTGGTGTGGTATGGACAAGACAAAACAAGACAAGACAATTAAACAGTACGTACTTAAAAGCAGACGGTATGTACTGTGCAATCTCCCACTTGTGTGCCACTTAGTTACAATGCCTGTTGTATAAAAGTGTGTTACATCAAAATTTCAAAATTAATCTTAAAGAAAACAAACACACTTACAAACACTATACATTCTCACAAACAAGTACACACGCATCCTCTTGTATCCTGAATGGTCAGTAAGCGCATTTCACTTCTGCGCTTTCCATAACACCACCGACCTTCGTGTCACCTGCAGTGAAGGAATCTCATACGAAGACTCATCGTGATTTTCAGAGTTGGTTTCTTTATACTTAAATCCCCAAAACCCACTTTTGTTTCTGAATACTGGAGTAAGTAATCTTCAATGAAGCACAAGGACTGGGAATCATAATAACGAAGTTTCTATTTCAAAATCACGCTTTCATAAATGGTTGCCATCGTAGCAACCACGGTTTGTGCAACACTATTACAGCTCAGGTCGCTTGGAGTTCAGATTCAATTCTGGCAGCACCTGTAAGGAGTTTGTATATTCTCTCCGAGTTTCCTCCTGGTGCTCCAGTTTTATCCCACTGTCCAAAGACGCACAGTTCGTGGGTTAATTGGTCATTTTAAGTTGCTCTGTGATTTCTCCTGCGTTATATAAGAGTTTGCTGAGCAGTGTGGATCATTTCCTGGAAGGACCCGTTCTGCACTGTATCTTGAAATAAATGAAACCCTGTTTGAGCAGACATCTCCAGATACACAAATGGTTAGCCTCTCACTAATAAGCCAATGTATTCAGTGGTGAGAAAACCACCTTTCTTGAACTCCATACATCTAGGACTTGGGTCCCACCAGACTGGGAGAGCCAGGATGTATCAACCACCCACACCCCAATTTGAGCAAAAACTGTGTAAATATTGTCCACATGCATTTTGCCATCAGCAAGAAATAACAGATCGTACACTGTGTATATTGTAAAGAAAGTATATTTACAAATTTCAGCTTTATTGATCATTTAGGAAAGATTTACAGGATGAATATCATCTAATTTCAAAAGATCACTGTACATTTCTTTCACTTTGGAATACTCTCCATTTCTTACAATTACAACTGCAAAATCCAGTTGTGGTTCAATAGCTGATATTAGACATTACTCAAATGACTTTCCAAAGTGATATTTGCATGGATTAAACAACTTAGCTTTCTGGCAAAATGCAGGATAGTGAGAGTTTCATTGAAGTTCTGAATGGCTTGTTTATTGTTTCCCGGCAGTCATTTTACGAAAGTGATTTAGTTGTGATACATGGCTTGATATTTCACACCGAGATTTCTAGCATCTTGCAATCTGTACATCACGTCTTCCAAGTCGATGGTTCCCTTCTGAGGGCCCCACGTGAAGTGACACTGAAGCTGATCGAGCTTCTCTTTCAACAAATCTCTTTGTGTGTTGCTGCAAGTGAAGAAAGTTCATGAAATTGGTCACTTCATACATGATCATTTTTCTTCACGTCATTACCTGTAACAGAGCTAGGAGTCCACCAAACTTTAAACACATGAATAAATTTCAATTTGCGCATATATTGAGCTGAAACAGAAGTTACTTTTATTTTATATTTGAATTATTACTTCTATGTCCAGTTGTACACTTGAACACCTGCTCGTTAATGCCAATATCCGATCGGCCAATCATGTGGCAGCAACTTAATGATGCTACTTTTGTCTGTGTGACACTAGGATTGACTGACATCTCCCTCTCACCAGTCGTGGAACTGCTGAGCATCCAAAATGGTCCAGAAAGTGTTACAGATAGTAGTCATGTAAATAACAACAGAAAGTACTGGATATGCTTAATTGTCTGAAGTTGTTGAAACAAGTGACTGGGCTGTAATCTGTTTAAGTGGGAGATAATTTTTTGCAATGAAAGCTTATTGGCCTGAAATAATAACTCTGCTTTACTTTCGACACAAGCAGCCTGATCTGCCTTTAATGATGTGCCTATGAATGCACAACATCAACACTGTGCACCAGGTACAGTTACAGCAATGCATTCGGCACAATTATATAATCAAGCTTCTGTGCTTGGTTAAGAAATAAAATATAAATACAGGAGAATTTACAGTGTTCTGTAACTCAGTATGTTCATTTGAAATAACATTCTTTGAATTTCTTTCACAGCTTCAGATGGACTTTTAATGTTGAGTCGATAATGCCCCCCATCACTCCCCCACCACCTCTTTCTCCATTTCCCAGTCCCTTTTCCCTCCCTTACTTCATTCTGCAAATGGATCCACAACTTCCTAATCGGAAGACCACAATCTGCATGGATTGGTGATAATAGCTCTTCCTCACTAATGATCAACACTGGGGCACCTCAGGTGTGTGTGCTTAACCCACTGCTCTATCCTCTCTATACCCATGACTGTAGGGCTAAGCATTGCTCAAACACTATCTATAAATTTACTGATGATTAAACCATAGCTGGTAGAATCTCAGATGGAGGAAGTATGCCAAGTGGTGGAGTGCTGTCAAAGAAACTACCTTGCACTCAACTTTAGTAAGATGAAAGAGCTGATTATGGAGTCAGGAAGGGTGAGATGAAGGAACACACGCCAATCCTCATAGAGGGACCAGAAGTGGAGAGAGTGTGCAGGGTCAAGTTCCTCGGTGTCAAGATCTCTGAGGTCCTAACCTGGTCCCAACATATCAATGCAATTATAAAGAAGGCAAGACAGCAACTATACTTCATTAAGAATTTGAGAGATTCGACATGTCAATAAATACATAAAAACTGCTATAGATGTACCATAGGAGCATTCTGACAGGCTGCATCACAGATGACCATGGAGGCCATGTCACTGTGTATATATAAAGCGGAGGATGATAGGTACTTCATTATAAAGTTGTCAAATTTTATGGGCAGAAGGCCGGAGAATGGGGTTGAGAGGGACAATGAATCGGCCATGATGGAATAGTGATGCAGGCTCAATGGGCCCAATGGCCTCATTCTACTCCTATGTCTTCTACTTGGATTGCAAAAATTTTTCCTAGTTTACTTAGGAAATGGATCATGCAGTCCACAATGTAGGGTCAAACCATCCAAATTTGAGATAGATAATCTACTGATATCTAAAATAAATCTGATATCTCCTTCGTCTTTCTCAATCTCACCGTCTCTGTCTCTGGAGACAGTTTATCTACTGAAGTCTATAATAAACCCACAGACTCTCACAGCTACCTGGACTAGAACTCATCCGACTGTATTACTTGTAAAAATGCCCCTCCTTCTCTCAATTCCTCCGTCTCCGCCGCATTTGCTCTCAGGCTGAAGCTTTTCATTCTAGATGTCCTTCCGTCCTCCTGCCACCCTACCAGGGATAGGGTTCCTCTTGTCCTCACCTACCATCTGACCAGCCTCCACATCGGCACATAATTCTATGGAATTTCCGCCATCTCCTGTGTGATTCCAACAGCAAATTTTTCCCTGACCCAAACTTTATGTTTTCCACAGAGATCGCGTGCTGCATAACTTTTTGAAATTCAATCAGAGTGAGATGAATGAACAACTTAGGGAGAAGGGTTGGATGTATAAGTTTATTTGCATTTGAAGAATCCGCATTTGATTAACTGCAAGAACTGATTATTTTTGCAAAGACTACGATGAGTTACTGAATGAGGTTTACTTTGTTTGAAAGCTGTGATGTCATGAAAGGAGTTAAACTGTGTATATTTAATATTTAAATTTGAATTTAACTTGTAGATATACTGCCTGGAACTGAACCTGGAGTTCACGATAATACTTGAGAAAAGGAATTAAATTTGGTATTCTAATTAACTAGGGATAGGTAACAGACAGACAGATATACCTTATTGATCCTGAGGGAAATTGGGTTTCGTTACAGTCGTACCACCATGAATAGTGAAGAAATATTGCAATACTAAACCATAAATAATATTAATTAATCATGCCATGTGTAAAAAATAAGTCCAGGACCCGTCTATTGGCTCAGGGTTTCTGACACTCCGAGGGAAGAGTTGTAAAGTTTGATGGCCACAGGCAGGAATGACTTCCTATGACGTCCAGTGTTACATCTTGGTGGAATAAGTCTCTGGATGAATGTACTCCTGTGCCTAACCAGTACATTATGGAGTGGATGGGAGTCATTGTCCAAGATGGCATTCAACTTGGACAGCATCCTCTTTTCAGACACCACCGTCAGAGAGTCCAGTTCCACTCCCACAGCATCACTGGCCTTACGAATGAGTTTGTTGATTCTGTTGGTGTCTGCTACTCTCAGCCTGCTGCCACAGCACACAACAGCAAACATGATAGCACTGGCCACCACAGACTCGTAGAACATCTTCAGCATCGTCTGGCAGATGTTAAAGGACCTCAGTCTCCTCTGGAAATAGCGACAGCTCTGATCCTTCTTGTAGACAGCTTCAGTGTTCTTTGACCAGTCCAGTTTATTGTCCAGTATCCCCAGGTATCTGTAATCCTCCACCATGTCTATACTGACCCCTTTGATGGAAACAGGGGTCTCTGGTGACTTAATCCTCCTCAGGTCCACCACCAGCTCCTTAGTCTTTTTCACATTAAGCTGCAGATGATTCTGCTCGCACCATGTGACAAAGTTTCCCACCGTAGCCCTGTACTCAACCTCATCTCCCTTGCTAATGAATCCAACTATGGCAGAGTCATCAGAAAACTTCTGAAGATGACAAGACTCTGCGTTGTAGTTGATCCGAGGTTTAAAAAGGAAAGTTTAGTCTGTAAGCTTGTAAATAGGGAATAACAGTTGATCTAATGAATTAGAGAGATTGGAGTAATAAAGGAATCTCACCGATTTTAATTAAAAAGGAATTTGATCTACTTGGCATCTAAGATTTGCAATGTAAACAAAATACTGAAATTTTGAATTGTTCTTGCTTGTGCAAATATTTCGTACGAATAGTTTTTGTCTTAGAAACAAAACCTTATTTCCAAACGTGTGTGGCTTCTATTCACTGCCTCCTTTGGACACCTGGATTCCTCTGACAGCTCAGTGGCACCGAGAGTAATTTGATTTTCTCAAAGAGTGTGGCGACCAGTCACCCGTGAGAAGACCAGTGATACACGGGTGATGCACCCTTCTTCATGTCTGGTGAGGGAAGGGGGAAGATGCCAGATTTAAAAAAAAGGTGGGGATGTGGAAGGGGGAACAGTTAGAAGGTGGTCAGTGAATCCAGGAGGGTCAGAAAGATAAAGGGCTAGAGAGGAAGGAACCCGATCAGATCGGAGAGAGGACCAGAGGAGAAAAGGGAGGAGGAAGGGACCAAGGGCGATGTGATGGGGAGGTGAGAAGAGGTAAGAGGCCAGAGTGGATAATAGAAGAAGAGGGAAGAGGGTGGGAATTTTTCTCCCCAGAAGGAGAAGCTGATATTCATGCCATCAGCTTGGAGGCTGCCCAGACGGAATGTAAGGTGTTGCTCCTCCATCCTGAGGGTGACCTCAAGAGGAGAACATGGACTGAGATGTCAGAATGAGAGTGGGAATCAGAATTAAAACATTTCACCACCAGGAAGGGTCAACGTCTGTACCTGCTAGACAATTCTGCATAAAAATGACATTCCTCTGTTCAGACTTCAGAACAGTGTGGTGATAGGAGACACACTCTTCTCCTTGTGCACAAGTAAATGAAGTATAATTATATTTTATTTAGACATACAGCATGGAACAGCCCCTACAGGGACAATGAGACTCACCACCCAACAACACACCTATATAACCCTAGCATAATATCAGGACAGTTTACAATGACAAATCAGCCTGCTAACAGGTTTGACTTTGGAATGTGGAAGGAAAAGCGGAGCATCCGGAGGAAACTGACGTATTCACGAGGAGGAATGGAAAAACTACTTATACACGACATCAGAATGAAACTCTGAACTCCGATGCCCCAGCTGTGCTAACCACTATGCTACCGTGGTGACTGAGGAACAAGTGTCCAGTTAATTGGTGACGACACGTTCTCTCTTTGAAATTTCAAATGTTTGATCCCAAGCTGGTGGTCATATGCTCTCTTTTCTCCTTTCTGCTTCTTTCTTCTCATTCTTCCCCACCCCTGAAAATTTTATGGGACAATAGCTCACTTAATCTATAACCATATCTGATTTCCATCTCCTACTTACAGGATTATCACCTATCAGCAGCCAAGCTCATGGTTGTCTTTTGGCTATCAGTATAGCACCAGTTCAGGTCAAAGGCGTGATTCTTGCACTATACCCTTCCATCTTCTTGTTCTGTTATTAGTCCATTGGCAGAGAAACATAGAAAGACTACAGCACAATACAGGCCCTTCGTCCCACAATGCTGGGCTGTACATTTATTTGTTTTAAAATTCACTTCCGGGTACCTCTTGCTCTCCATTTTTCTAAGCTCCATGTACCTATCCAGGAGTCTCCGCCTCCACCATCGTTGCCCACAGACCATTCCACACACTAACCACTCTCTGTGTAAAGAACTTAACCCTGACATCTCCTCTGTATCTACTTCCAAACACCTTACAACTGTGCCCTCTCACATGAGCCATTTCAGCTCTGGGAAAAGGCCTCTGACTATCCACATCATCAGTGCGTCTCATCATCATATAATCCTCTATCAGGTCAGCTCTCCTCTGTCGCTCCAAGGTGAAAAGATCGAGTTCACTCAACCTATTCTCATAAGCCATGCTCCCCAATGCCTGTAAATCTCCTCTGCACCTCTTCTATAGATTCCACATCCTTCCCACTATGCACAACACCTCCAACATTAGTGTCATCAGCAAACTTACTAACACAATCCTGCACTTCCTCATCCATCTCATTTATAAAAATCACTGGTCTATAATTTCCTGGGCTATCTCTACTCCCTCTCTTGAATAAGGGAACAACATCTGCAACCCTTTACTCCCCGGGAACATCTTCCGTCCCCATTGTTGATGCAAAGATCATTGCCACAGGCACAGCAAACACCTCCCTCACCTCGCACAGTGGCCTGGGGTATATCTCATCTGGTACTGGTGACTTACCCATCTTGATGCTTTCCAATACCTCCAGCACATACTCTTGCTTAATGTTTATACGCACATGCTTTTAGTCTGTGGTAAGTCATCCCTACAATCGCCAAGGTGCTTTTCCTGGGTGAATAATCAAGCAACGTATTCATTAATTACCTCTGCTTCCTCCTCCGGTTCCAGACACTTTTCCACTGTCAAAATTGGTCTTACTCTCTCCCATGTGATCCTCTTGTTCTTCACAAACTTGTAGAATGCCTTGGGGTTTTCCTTAATCCTGCTTTTCTTTCTTCTTGATGAGATTTTCAACAGCCTTTGTACACCATGGTTCCTGTACCCTACCATCCTTTCTCTGTCTCATTGGAATGTACCACTGCAGAACTCCATGCAAATATCCCCTGTACATTTCCCTGAGAACATCTGTTTGCAATTTAATGCTTCCAAGTTCCTGCTTGACAGCTTCATATTTCCCCTCACTCCAATTAAACGCTTTCCTAACTTTTCTACTCCTAACCCTCTCCAATACTATGGTAAAGGAGATAGAATTGTGATCACTATCTGCAAAATGCTCTCCCACCGGGAGACCTGACACCTGACCAGATTCAGTTCCCAATACCAGATCAAGTACAGCCTTCCTCTTGTAGGTTTATCTACATATTGTGTCAAGGAACCTTCCTGAACACACCTAACAAACACCGAGCTAAACTCCTTACTCCAGGGATATGGCAATCAATATTGGGGAATTAAACTCTCCCATCATAACAACCCCACTATTACTGCACCATTACTGCACTATTACTGTCTCCATATCTGCTCCTCAATGTCCCTATAACTCTTGGGTGGTCTATAAAAAACACACAGATGAACATTGACCCCTTCCTGATTCTAACTGCCACCAACAGAGACTCAGTAGACAATCCCTCATTGACTTCTTCCTTTTCTGCAGCCATCACGAAGGGTCTAGGCTCGAAAAGTTGACAGTGCTTGTCCTTATAGATGCTGCCAGGCCTGCTGTGTTTCACCAGCATTTTGTGCGTGTTGTTTGAATTTCCAGCATCTGCAGATTTCCTTGTGTTTGCTTTTGATATGTACACACAAGGTAGTTTGGAATTTTGCAGATACATTGTCTTGGTTGTTAATTATTATGAATGAAAACTCTGATCATATTTTGTTGTTATAAACATTATCTTTTTGAAATTTCATTAGTGATCCCCAAAGCCCCTCCACATTCACTTCCCAGTCATTCTCTTCCAAGCCACTCCAACACCACCCTCAGCAGGTTGGAATCATACTGTGAAGGATTTGTTGCTCATTTTCGTTTGATTTTGTCAAGACAAGACAAACTTCTGCTTTGAAGCTTTAATTACCAAACACATCCTTACAGGATATTTTACAAAGATCTTTAAGATAAAATCAAACTCTATATATTTGAAAAATAAAATACATTTGAAGATTAAAATTTGAAACAACAAATGTGGAAAAATTTTTGATTTCTCAGTTACTTTCACTTGCTGCAGTATCCCAAATCCCATTTTTCCAGTGTCCAGAGAAGCACAGTTAAATTCAGTTTGTTCAGGGTACTTGGGGAATTCATATTGTTAAAAGAAACAGAATAGTTTGATCCAGTTACAAAGGTACCGATTTTCCAAATTGAACACTAATGAGTAAGTGAAGGTGTTAAGAGGATATAACTGGTAAAGCAACACCCCACCAAACCTATCCTCAGTTCAGATGGAAATGCATCTTTTAAATATCCCAGTGGTGCTCAGATGTTAATTGAGAAAGAGCACTCACATATTCCTCATTGTCAGGATCAAACTTCAAGGCTTTCTCGAAGTATTCAGTTGCTTTATCCTTGATTCCTTTCAACTGATACAGAATTGCTTTAATACCAAGAGCCTTGCTGTCATGTGCATTTATTCTAAGTTTCCTATCTGCCCACTTCTGCAAATATATGCGACATTCTTCCCGTTCTCTTGAGTTATATTCAATTTTCACTCCTTTCAGGAAGAGGCGAACAGCATTTGTTTCAGATCTTTTCTGGTGCAGTTCAAATAACCCAGCTTCCAGACATATACGCTGCATATTCTCTGGACGAATGTCCACTAACTCCAGCAATCTACGGTAAGTCTCCTCTGCTCTGGAATATTCCCTATTTGTTATGCAGATCTGTGCAAAGTCCAGCTGTGGTTGAATAGCTAACCTTCGACGGTGCTCAAAAGACTTTTCAAAGTGATACTTGCACAGATTGATCAACTCAGCTTTCTGATGAAATTCAAGATTGCGAGGATATCTGCTACAAGAGTATTCCAGCTTACTTCTGTAGCACAATCCAAGTTGGTGGTGTATGAAATAAGAGTTTGGAGTTAATTCTAATGCTTTTTTGAAGAGCTCAATTGTTTTCTCCACAGAACCTCTTTCTCTATAATATATTGCAGCATAGCAAAGCATATATGGAAGATCAGAACTTTTCTTCAATGCTTGTTCAACTAATTCATTTGCTTCCTCATTTTGCCCTAACCCCTGCAGTTTTAGAGCCAACAGCACCATGGCCACAGTATCATCTGGATCAAGGTCCAGTACTCGTCGGAAATACTTCACTGACTGTCTCTGATCACGACTCTCTGGGGTTCTAGAAAATACCTCCAGCCGATACAGTGCGATCGCATATCCCATTATCCACTCAGTGTTGTCAGGATCTTGCTCTCGAGCCTTTGCAAAGCATTCCTTTGCCTCCTCATAGTATTCAGCAGCAGAACTCAACAATGACAGTCCCTTCTCCCCGTACAACTCGGGTATCATTGCTGTATAGCGAGGGCCATCACTGAGCAGTTTACAGATCATCTCCAGCTTGTCGAGATAGGACTGGGCCTCGGTCAGTTGTCCCATGTGGTAATGCACCCAGGCAAAGTTTCCATAGGTGATGATGCTCCTTCTTTCAAATTCAACTTTGTACTCCTCCCTCAGAATCTTTTCAGCTTCCTTTAAGTTTTCAATGGCTTCTTCAAAATTACCCTGCAGACAGTTTACAAAAGCAAGATGGTTATACGAGACGGCTTGATATTTTACACCCAATGTCAGAGAATCTTGCAATTTGAGCATCAGATCGTCCAAGTCAATAGTTTCCTTCTGTGGCCTCCATGTGAAGTGACACTGCAGCTGATCGAGCTTCTCTTTCAATAAATCTCCCGGAGTGTTGCTGCAAGAGAGAAAAAACGGAATCATGAATTCCATCTCAGATCACTTCGTGCAGGTCTGACCTGCAATCCCATGAATAGCAGAGTTACTAAGTGTATCAAACCTGCCTTTTAAAGATTTATCTTATAATTATGGCATAGAAGACCTGGAAATGCTCAGACTTCAGTCTGCATCTGAGGAAGGAGAATGTTTCAGATCAGTAACCCAAAATGAAGAATTGATTCATGTGATGAAGATGGAAATGTGTCTCCTGAACAGCCAAGGCAGCTGATCTGTTGCTTTGTTACACTGACGGTGGACTTGGTTTTATTACCAGACGTTGAGCTCTCCCACTATTGCAGACTTTCGTTTTTTTGCCAGCAGCCTGAGCATAGCTCCAGATCTCGGTACAGAGAAGTGGTGTTTTCCCCCAGACAGTCACCAGTACTCAGACTCAATGTCCAGAAGATCGAGAACTTCAGTAACATTAGTGAGATAAAGCTGTATTGTGAAGCCCACTGAAGTCTGGCAATTTACGAGTTACCAGACCAGTTCACAGAACAATTGCATGAGCAACGTCCCCGATCATGCTGCACATTTCTGAAAGAACATAGACCAGCATTGAACATAGAACATGTCGTGCCGACCTTTAACCCTACTCTGAGATCAACTCTGCTTCCTGCTTCCTCCCAAAGGAGATGAATTTGCCGCACCGTGGATGCAGCTCCTCCATTCTGTCCTGAAAGCCGCTAGGGGCTGGAAATTATGACAGTTTAGAGTAGCATGTTCCTCTGGTGTATTACCTCAGTACTGAATGCAGCCCGTAGGCTCCAACGTGCTCAAATCTACGTGGCTGTAGTGTATGGCAGAGTTGAGTCAACTCCTGTTTCTAAAAACTTTGAAGATTAAAGATGAACTTTCTTTGTCACATGTACATCAAAACATACAGTGAAATGCATCGTTTGGCATCATATCAGATCAAAAAGAATTGTGCAGGACAGTCGGCAAGTGTGTCAGCACGTTTCTGACACCAAATATTCACTAACCCCAACCCGTACATCTTTCTAATAAAAGATGACAGTCGAGTACCCAGAGGAAATGCACACCGTCACAGAGAGAATGTCCACATTCCTTACAAATTACCGTGGAAATCAATCCGTGGTAAAGTGATTACGCTGACTGCTAAGTTTTTCAAATGATGTCATTGTTCTCAGTCGTATTCCACCGAAGACCCCTGTTTGAGGAAGACAAGTGCAGGTAAACCGACTTCATCAGACTCCTACTCTCCTACTCCTCTTGCCTCTCCTGCCGTGAGTGAGGATTATTTATGATCCCTTGAACTTGCTCTTGGATCTGGAGATCAGACAGCACAGAAGGCTCTTCAGAAGTCTGAAATCAGATGCGAATCTTGTGTTTACTGCCTTTTTAATTCTTGGTATTAACAAAAATAACAGTAAAGCACTGCAGTTCCCTGCACTGTTTCCACCCCAGCAGAGTAACGTAGGGATCACCCTACAGTCTCGTCATTCACCTATCGTGTTAGCCTGTGTGTCCAATCTCAATTTTTCAAAGTTATTGCACTTTGATTCACTAATTTTCGTAAACCACCTCCTCTATAATAATCTGTACATAAAGATAAACTGCAAGGAAACGTCCTTTACCTCATGATGTTCGTTGGATGGAAAGCAATTTGTGCTCTTTCTCAGTTTGTGCGGTTCTTCCTCTGCTGAGTCTCCGTTGTTGCGTCTGATGTTCGACCTGACAACCCTTTATACTATCCATTACTTCCTGATTATCACTAGAAACTCAAATTCAAAGTCCATTGATAACACTGAGGCAATTAAAAATAATTTGGAAATATTTTCTGCTTCAGCATTGCTTAGCCATAGAAATAATCCAAGTGTGAGCAACATGCCAGTGTAATGGGTTGTTTAGACCATTTGTTTTCAAATTATTATAATTTTCCCTTTTTCGAAATTATAAGCAATCTGCAATTATGGTCAGAATAGTACTGCCCTGGTTGACATCTTTACTGTCGGTATTTCATTTATCAGATCTGTAAGAGCAGTTTGTTCTGCTTTCAGTCTGTTTGGGTTATTGATGAAGATAAGTGATGTTGTGGAATGTGTGCCATTCAATTAGTGGGAGATTTTCTTGGTGAGGTATAATAAGGTAGGTCTTGGGCTTGTGTTCGGTGGGAGATGGAGAGAGAAGATGCTGGGGAGAACCGGTCATTGCAAAGGATCCAGTGGTAGACCCATTCATTCGAGATGGATTGTGAGTGACGCATGGAAGGTGCTGTGTGATTTCAAGCTGACCAACGGCCCAGTGTGTGAGTAACAGAGAAGTTCAAGATGAGCTGCACCTTGTGCACATTTGCCTGTTTAATTAGAATTGGCCCTTTTCTTTCTGTTATTCTTACTAACACTTTAACGTAGAAACATAGAAAACCTACAGCACAATACAGGCCCTTCAGCCCACAAAACTGTGCCGAACATGTCCTTACCTGAAAACTACCTAGGGTTACCTATAGCCCTCTATTTTGCTGAGCTCAATGTACCTATCCAGGAGCCTCTTAAAAGACCCTATTGTATCTGCCTCTGTCACCGTTGCCAGCAGCCCGTTCTACACACTTACCACTCTGTGTAAAAATTTACCCCTGACATTTCCTCTGCACTTACTTTCAACTACTTAAAACTGTACCCTCTCATGTTAGCCATTTCTGTTCTAGAAAAAACCCTCTGACTATTCACATGATCAATGCATTACGTCATCTTATACCCCTCTATTAGGTCACCACTCAACCTACACCTCGCCAAGAAGAAAAGGCAGAGTTCACTCAACCTATTCTCATGAGGCATTCTTCCCAGTCCAGCCAAATCTCCTCAGCACCTTTTCTATAGTTTCCACGTCCTTCCTTTCAGTGAAGTGACCAGAACTGAGCACAGTACTCCAACTGGGTCTGACCAGTGTCCTGTACAACAGTAACATCACCTCTTGGCTCCTAAACTCAATCCCACGTTTGATGAAGGCCAATACACCGTATGCTTTCTTAACCACACAGTCAACCTGCGCAGTAGCTTTGAGTGCCCTATGGACTCAGACATCAAGATCCCTCTGATCCTCCACACTGCCAAGAGTCTGACCTTTAATAGTATATTCTGCCATCATATTTGAGCTACCAAAATGAACCACACCAAACTTATTAGGGTTGAACTCAATCTGTCACTTCTCCGCCCTGTTTTGCATCCTATCGATGTCCCGCTGTAACTTCTGACACTCCTCCACAATATCCACAACACTCCCAACATTTGTGTCATCTGAAAATTTACTAACACAACCTCCACTTCCTTATCCAGATCATTTATGAAAATGACTAAGAGAAGGAGATCCAGATCAGATCCCTAAGGCACTCCACATGGAGACTGACATCCATGCAGAATATGACCAATCTTTGCCCTCTGTGAGCATGCCAATTCTAGATCCAGAATGGAAGGTCCCTTTATATCCAATGCCTCCTTACTTACTCAATAAGCCTCCCATGGAATACCTCATCAATGCCTTGCTGAAATCCATATACACTGTATCTACTGCGTTACCTCCGTCAATGTGTTTAGTCACATCCTCAAAATATTCAGTCAGGCATGTAAGGCATGACGTGCCTTTGACAAAGCCCTGCTGACTATTCCTCATCATATTATGCCTTTCCAAATGTTTATAAATTGAACCTCCCAGAACCTTCTCCAACAACTTACTAATCGCTGAATTAAGTCTCACTGGTCTATAGTTTACTGGGCTATCTCTACTCCCTTTCTTGAATAATGGAACAACATCTGCAAACCTCCAATTGTCCAGAACCTCTCCCGTCCCCATTGATAATGCAAAGATAATCTGCAGAGGCTCAACAATCTCCTCCCTCGCGTCCCATCTTAGCCTGGGGTACATCTTGTCCGGTCCTGGGGACTTATCCAACTTTATACATTCCAAAAGCTCCAGCACATTCTCGTTCTTAATGTCTATATGCTTAATCTTTTCAATCCTCTGTAAGTCATCCCTACAATCGGTTGAAATAAGTTAAGATTCATAAGTATAATTCCTTTAATTGTATGCAATGTACTTTCTGTTATTTCGTGGCACTAATTTGTAACAAGGTGGCAAATTACACAGCATCCACACAAACCGTGGTTACGGCTGGAATGAGCAAACTCAATCTCACGGGTTTGGTGGGACTTGAGAGTGTCTTCCCTAGACTTACACAGCCAAGGAAACCAGGGTGAATCATTGTGGGGACGCGTCCAGGATCGAGATCGTTTGATGCTTTGTAATTGCCCTGAGCATTGATCCGGTGGGTTGTGTGTTTAAGTCTGGGTAAAACTATTGTCCGTAAAGTGATTACGATATGTGTTTATGGATGATACAGGGTCTGAGCGGAGGTTTGATAAAATTGCAGGCAAGGATTTTGTTTGAGTTCATAGTAGCACTGAGATAACGGCAGTTGAACTGTCTGGTCCTTTTGGGGTACTGGGGGAGGGGGGTCATGTGCTGTCCATTCTTTCTGGGATGAGGGGAGTGTAGGCGATCGTGCCGAATCACAAGCTGAGTCTCCTGTAGCTGGGGCCGGCAACTTCAAAGACAGGTTGCTCCCCTTCCTGAGGAACGAGGGGGGAAGGAGTGGTCTGATTGGAAATGTCTAATGAGTCCCCAGCGAGGAGTGAGAATTCAGAATTACTATCACCCTTACCTCTCTGGTGAACAAATGTCCCAGTGCACAGGCTGAGGGTCCTTGCTCTCGAAAGCTGAGAACGCTCTGAGGGGTGAAGCTGACCCCGAGGGCAAAAAGGAGTGTGAGGCTTGGGGTCATGAGACAAGTCGGGGAGAAACACTTTCCGGAAAGAGGAAATTTAACTGCCAACTCATTCATCTTTGGGGATTCCCCGATACCTGGAGGTTGGAAGGAGAGGTTGACTGAGAAAATGTTGAAGATGGAAGATGTCTTTGTCCTGACGAATTTGATGTCAGTTGTTCCAAGAGCTCCCGCCACAGAATTCGGGTGACAGAGGACACCCCGTTCTGAGAATGGTCACTGGGACTGGCTGCTGCAGAGGTGAAGGACGTTTGGCCACATCCGCAGAAGTTGAAGGAAGTTGGGGTCATCACTGTGACCAGAAACACTTATGCATCTCCAATAGTGGTGGCCAGAAAAATGAAGGGGAAGGTACAGATGTGTGTGGACTATCGGACTCTGAACAGGCATACAGTCCACAACCAGCTTACAGACCCGAGAATCAAGGACGAGCAGGCCTGACTGAATAGTGTGAGGTGTTTCAGTGTGCTGGACTTGAGGAGTGGGTATTACCAGATCCCCATGAGTGAGGCTGACAAAGAGAAGGCAGTATTTATATGTCCACTGGGATTCTTCCATTTTGAAAGATGCCCCAGGACATAGCTGGAGCCTTTGGCACCATCCGGTGTGTCACGGAGAAAACCGTGGGGAATATGAAATTGCTTGAGGTATTGGTGTATCTGGATGACCTCATAGTGTTTGGATCCACCTTGGAGGAACAGGAAGCGAGGCTACTGATGGGGCTGGGCTGCCTGAAAGCTGAAGGGTTAAAGCTTTCCCCGGACAAGTGCCAGTTTTACAAGACCTCTGCCAGCTCTATGTTGGGGACGGGATGGAGTAGCTACGGATCCGTCAAAGATAGGGGCGGTGACCACATGGCCAAGACCACAGACTGTGAGTGCCATGTGCTTGTTCCTTGGGTTCTGTGGGTACTATCGGAGGTTTGTGATAGACTACTCTAAAGTGAGTCACCCTTTAAATCAGCTTCTGTGCATTGACCCTCGGATGCTGCATGTATTGCTCACAGATGCCAGCAGAGAGAGCTTTGGTGGTGTTCTATATGGTGCCAAATTCGAGATAAGGACAGCAACCCATTAACTTATATCCTGACCTCACGGTGGTTGTTGGTGTTGTCTGCCTATGATTTCAGTCTGAAGTACCGTCTGGGAAGCAGAAACAGTGATGTTGAAGTGTTATCCAAATGTGCGCATGACAGAGAGTGGGAGCGCTTTCCTGCCATTGGAGTGAAAGCCATGTGCCAGTTTTCCATCACGGGAAGGTGCAGGAAAGGCAAGGACAGAATCGAGATGTAGATCATTTGGGAGGTTCTGACGGTGCCATTCCACAAGCTTACTGCAACCTGACTGCTCTGAAGACAAAGCAGTTGCCAGAATTGAGCCCCAAGAAGTGGCAGCTGGTCAGCGAGATGACCCGTGTATTGGTACTGTTCGGTCAGCGACTGCGAAAGGAGACAGGAACCAAATAGAAAAGATGAAACACTCTGTGGTGTCTCTACTACTGAGAGAATGGCCCAGACTGGAGTTGAGGAACCAGGTTCTACACCGGGTCACATCGCCTCTGGACTGGCCTCAGTGTCCCCAGGTGGTTCTGCCTGAGAAGTATCACAAGGAGTGTCTGAGACTGAAGGTGTAGATGATGAGATAAGGAGGCCTCAAAGAGTCAGGAGTCCCCCAGATAGGCTGGTCTATGTAGCACCAGAGTGTGGTTGTGTGAATGAAATCACCGGAGACAATCACTGGTAGATACAAAACAGTTACTTTATTAGACAAAACAAGGTACTGCAGGCATCATGTAGAGATCCCTTCGGTGGAAAGATCTGCTGGCCCAACGTGGGGCTCGATATTTTGTGTCAAACATCAATAGACAACTCCGTATTTTCAATGTATGGACAATTCTTTCTTTGAAACTACACACAACCTTCACACCCTCTGATTCACATCCACACCACAGAGACAGAAATGAATTTTAATCAGCATTATCGAGACTGGGACTCACAGCTTTTAGGAACTCTTCAACGAAGGGATCCGTATATTCCATGACCACTGGACTAAGTGTGTAAATGTAGGAGGGGACTATGGTGAAAAATAAATGTGCCAGGTTTTCTAAAATTGATTCCTTCTTACTTAGGACACAAACTTATCATCACCCCTCGTATACTGTTATGCTGTAGGTATTTCATTTATCAGTTCTGTAAGAGCAGTTTGTTCTGCTTTCAGTCTGTTTGGGTTATTGATGAAGATAAGTGATGTTGTGGAATGTGTGCCATCCAATTAGTGGGAGGTTTTCTTGGTGAGGGACAATAAGGTTGGATTTGGGCTTGTGTTCGGTGGGAGATGGAGAGAGAAGATGCTGGGGAGATCTGGGCACAGCATACGATCCAGTGGTAGACTCGTTTGCTCGAGATAGATCGTGACCGACGTTTGAAGGGTGGTGTGGGCTTTTACGCTGATCGAAGCCCAGCGCGTGTTCTCAGCAGAGAAGTTCAAGATGAGGTCCAACTTGTGCACATTTGACTTTCATTAGAATGGGCTCTTTTCTTTTTGTTATTCTTGTTCTTACTTTTGTTTCTTCTTTCCTAAGTCTTCAGTTAAAATTCATAAATATAATTCCTTTAATCATATACAGTCAGATATTCCACCTCTGCCAGAAGTACCGAGAGTCTCCTGCATATAGCCGTTCCCTGATCCCTGCAAATCATATACAATATCCCAGAAATTTATTCATGTGGGTGGGCTTAACAATCGACTTCTGTCTCTCTTTCATTGTCCAGAGTAAAATCTGTGAGCACAGGACAGTTGGGATTCAAAGAGCCCTGCCAGTTGATGAAGCTGTTTTTGGTGCTGCCAGATTCTAATTGTGATGTAGAAAGGGAATTCAGCATGGTGCGTCACATTAAGACAGAATTCAGAAGTCAGCTGTCTCACAAAACACTTGTCAATCTGATATCTTGCAATATTAATACATTCATCGACACAGACTGCTATGATGTTGAGATTTCTGGCAAAATGCTCAAATCTGCCAAGCAAGCCACATCACAGCATAAGCAACTTTACAAAAGAAATAGAAAAGCTATTTGCATTAGCGTTCAGCTATTAGCATTAAGACTGCCAACAAGCTACTCCACAAGGAATAGAAATATATATATATATATCTGTGTGTATATAGTTTCAGTATGTAAACAAATCAATTGTTGTGTTCTTTCATAATCAAATGTCCTGCATACATACATCCATGGCTGGGGTGGGGGGATGGATATTAGGTTGTGGGGGCAGGGGTGGTGGTGCTACCTCCTTGAAATGGGTGTTTGCAGGGTTGTATGTCTGTACAGTGTACTGTCTATAATTTCATGGCACCAATTTGAAACAGGGTAGAAAATTACACAGCATCCTCACAAACTGGGGTTTGGGGTGGGAGAAGCCGTCTCAATCTCACGAGCTGGGCAGGACCGGAGAGTGTCTTCACTAGACTTACGCAGCCACGGAAACCAGTTGCCTTTTCCAGTTGTCTGAAAGTCTGGAAACAGATCACATTCAATTTAATGAATCCAGTTATCCGTGCTCGCATCACTGTGATCCCTCAATCTCAAGTAAGTGAGGCTCCCTTCTCTCTGCCCTCATTCATTCACTTCTACACTCATAATGTAAATCATCTCTCCAGCCACTGGCAAAGCTGGATCAGTTATTCACTGGTAACCCAGTGTCCACAGGCATATCACATTGCTAGTATACAATGAAACCGCTTGTGTACATCCGTGGGTGACCAGTATTAACAATGGATGCTACCACCAGCTATTTGTCTGACCTGGATGCTGACTTCACCAACTTAATAATCTGGTCAGACAGAGAAAGAGTTGCTGTCATTCCTGCCTGTTTTGATGGGTGATTTTCACACTTCTCTCTGTTTTATCGGACACATTGTCCAACTATGCCTGGTAGGCCTTAGCTGTAACATACTGAGCCATCACCTTTACCAATCTATGTCTATTTGGGCACTCCCTTGCCAGGTGCCCTATTTGTTGGCACAGAAAGCATGTTCACTGTGTCTTCATAGCATCCTCTACAGCCACTTAACTACATCTTTTCCTCCTCCTCTGATTTATTTCTGTTGGAATAGTTCGATCCCACAACTGTCCCCAAAACTAAAATTTCCTGGTGGGTTGAGCTCAGGCCTTCATTCTGCATTTCCATGTGGACTGGATCAGCCATCCCTGGATTTTTCAACCGGAGTTTTCCTCATATGCTTTATATTTATACTCTGCATAATCCATGGCAGGCTCATCAGCTCTCTGAACCACGGGCATTATCATTCTCCAGAGGGTATAACCTCTCCCTCAGAAATCTCCAAACTAATTGAAAATATGAGGGATGGATAAAAATTCCACACACTGCTCCTGCACATTTATAGCCCAGTGGCGGTGGTTGGTGTGGTATGGACAAGACAAGACAAGACAAGACAATTAAACAGTACGTACTTAAAAACAGATGGTATGTACTGTGCAATCTTCCACTTCTGTGCCACTTAGTTACAATGCTTATTGCATAAAAGTGTACTATATCAAAATTTCAAAATTAACCTTAATGAACACAAACACTATACATTCTCTCAAACAAGTACACACGCATCCTATTGTACCCTGACTGGTCAGTAAGCGCCTTTCACTTCTGCGCTCTCCATAACACCACCGACCTTCGTGTCACCTGCAGTGAAGGAATCTCATACGAAGACTCATCGTGATTTTCAGAGTTGGTTCCTTTAGACTTAAATCCCCAAAACCCACTTTTGTTTCTGAATACTGGAGTGGAAGCACAAGGACTGGGAATCATAATAACAAACTTTCTATTTCAAAATCACGCTTTCATAAATGGTTGCCATCGTAACAACCCGGTTTGTGCGACACTATTACAGCTCGGGCCGTTTGGAGTTCGTATTCAATTCTGGCAGCACCTGTAAGGAGTTTGTATATTCTCTCCGAGTTTCCTCCAGGTGTTCCAGTTTTCTTCCACTGTGTAAAGATGCACCGCTCGTGGGTTAATTGGTCATTTTAAATTGCCCTGTGATTTGGCCTGTGTTAAATAAGAGTTTGCTGGGCAGTGTGGATCATTTCATTCTGCACTTTATCTTGATATAAATGAAATCCTGTTTGAGCAGATATCTCCAAATACACGACTGGTTAGCCTCTCACTAATAAGCCAATGTATTCAGCGGTGAGAAAACCACCTTTCTCGAATGTCGTACATCCAGGGCTTGGGTCCCACCAGAATGGGAGAGCCAGGATGTATCGACCACCCACACCCCAATCTGAGCAAAAACTGTGTAAATACTGTCCACATGCATTTTGACATCAGCAAGAAATAACAGATTGTACACTGTGTATATTGTAAAGAAAGTATATTTACAAATTTCTGTTTTATTGAACATTTAGGAAAGATTTACTGGATGAATATCATCTAATTTCAAAAGATTACTCTACATCTCTTTCACTTTGGAATACTTTCCATTTCTTACACTTATAACTGCAAAATCCAGTTGTGGTTCAATAGCTGATATTGGACGATGCTCAAATGCCTTTCCAAAGTGATATTTGCATAGATTAAACAACTTAGTTTTCTGGCAAAATGCAGGATAGCGAGAGTTTCATTGAAGTTCTGAATGGCTTGTTTATTGTTTCCCTGCAGACAGTTTACGAAAGTGAGTTGGGTTGTGACACGTGGCTTGATATTTCACAATGAGATTTCTAGAATCTCACAATTTGTACATCACATCTTCCAAGTCGATGGTTCCCTTCTGAGGGCCCCACGTGAAGTGACACTGAAGCTGATCGAGCTTCTCTTTCAACAAATATCTTTGTGTGTTGCTGCAAGTGAAGAAAATTCATGAAATTCATCACTTCATACATGATCAATTTTCATTATGTCATAACTTGTAACAGAGCCAAGAGTCCACCGAACTTTAAAAAACACATGAATAAATTTCAATTTGTATATATATTGAGCCGAAATGGAAGTTACTTTTATTTCATATTTGAATTATTACCTCTATGTCCAGTTGTACACTTGAACACCTGCTCGTTGATGTCAATATCCGATCGGCCAATCACGTGGCAGCAACTTAATGATGGGCCAAAGGCCTATTTTTGTCTGTGTGACACTGAGATTGTCTGACATCTCCCTCTCACCGGTCGTGGAACTGCTGAGCATCCAAAATGGTACAGAAAGTGTTGCAGACACTCGATGTCTCAATGAGAACAGAAAACACTGGATATGCTTTTTTGTCTGAAGTTGTTGAAACAAATGACTGGGCTGTGATCTGTTTAAGTGGGAGATAATTTTTTGCAATGAAAGCTTATTGGTCTGAGATAATAACTCTGCTTTACTTTCGACACAAGCAGCCTGATCTGCCTTTAATGATGTGCCTATGAATGCACAACACCAACACTGTGCACCAGTTACAGTTACAGCAATGCATTCGGCACACTTATATAATCAAGCTTCTGTGCTTGGTTAAGAAATAAAATATAAATATGGGAGAACTTCCAGTCTTCTGTAACTCATGTTCATTGGAAATAATGTTGTTTGAATTTCTTTCACAGCTTCAGATGGACTTTTAAAGTTGAGTCAATGGAGAAGTCTGTACTGTGTTCTGATTTCCTGCTCTAACAGATTGACAGCAATTTCCTGTTGCTGAATACAAACTTATCCTAGAAAGGAAACTAGCTTTCTCCAAGAAATGATGCCATTGAAACAACAATGCAGGCTGATGCAGAGCTCTCAGTATCCATTACCTTACAAAGGCATGCTGGGATAGCAACAGTAATAAATAACTCGGCCCATCAGACCCAACCTGATTGGCTGATCTTCTATCTGTTCACTCTTCATACCTGGCAGCATCTCAGACAGTCCTTTAACTATTTGTGTTTCCCTGCTTTTCCCCTTCCCGGAGTTCTGTGGAAGGAAGACAGAGACATTGGTAGCAGTGATGTTCTCAGAGTCAGCAAGGGCCCCTGGTTTCTTGGAAATCTCTACTTTGAAATCTGGACTGGATGAACGAGATTGTTCGATATTAAACCGCTCACACCCCATCACCCCAGAGGGTAGTGTAGCGACCCCTAGAGGACGGTGTAGTGAGATGACAGAGGCAGTCCATAGTACCTCAACACAGTGCAGTAAGACCTACAGTGACCTCATGAGTGTAACTAATGTGCGATAATGAGCAGTTCTGAAAAAAAAATGGCTTGCCTCTATCGTTCATGTGCCTAGAAATTCCATTGCATAGCACAATATTTGTCAAAGTTCTGAAACAAAATATATTTAACATGGAATAAATCATACTTGTCCTCAAATAACTCTACTCATAACATTCCACTGCATGCATGCACAATGGCACAGTACTGCTTAGTTTTGTTGCCGTTGGGGACCAGGTACTACAGTGTGTGCTGATGCAGAAACTTCTGGATCTGGGACTTGTTTGTGAGGTCAAGTAGCACATCTACTCTTACCCCATCATCCCGTCACCCTACCAGAGATAGGGTTCCTCTTGTCCTCACCTACCAGCCAACCAGCCTTCATGTCCAGCACATAATTCTTCAAAACTTTCGCCACCTCCAACGGTTCCCGCCACCTAGCAGATCTTTCCCTGCCCACACCTTCTGTTTTCCACAGGGATTTACCCGACACTACTCCCTTGTCTATTCATCCCTCCCCACTGATCTCCCTTCTGGAACTCATCTTTATAAGCTTAACAAGTGTTACCCCTGCCCCTACACCTCCTCACTCACTACCATTCAAGACCCTAAACAGTCCTTCCACGTGAGCCAACACTTCACCTGAGAGCCTGTTGAAGTTGTTTACTGTGTTCGGTGCTCCCAGTGCGGCCTCCTGTACATCGGTGAGTCCCGACATTGATTGGGAGACTGTTTCACCGAGTACCTACACTCTGTCTGACCGAACATGTGGGATCTCCCAGTGGCCAGCCCCTTCAGTTCCACTTCCCATACGTTCATCCACGGCCTTCTCCACTGTCGTCATAAAGTCACTCTATATTCCGTTTGGGTAGCCTCCAACCTGATGACGTGAAAATCAACTTTTCAAATTTCTGATATCTGGTAATGCCCCCCATCACTCCCCCACCACCTCTTTCTCCATTTCCCATTCCCTTTTCCCTCTCTTACTTCATTCTGCAAATGGATCCACAACTTCCTAATCGGAAGACCACAATCTGCATGGATTGGTGATAATAGCTCCTCCTCACTAATGATCAACACTGGGGCACCTCAGGTGTGTGTGCTTAACCCACTGCTCTATTCTCACTATACCCATGACTGTATGGCTAAGCATAGCTCAAATAACATCTATAAATTTGCTGATGATTAAACCACTGTTGGTAGAATCTCAGATAGAGGAGATTTGCCAACTAGTGGAGTGGTGTCGAAGAAACTACCTTGCACTCAACGTTAGTAAAATGAAAGAGCTGATTATGGACTCAGGGAGAGTGGGATGAAAGAACACACGCCAATCCTCATAGAGGGATCAGAAGTGGAGAGAGTGAGCAGCTTCAAGTTCCTGTGTGTCAGGATCTCTGAGGACCTAACCTGGTCCCAACATATCAATGCAATTATTGTTACGTATTCAGGCAACAATAAATATATGAGTTCGGCAAGGGTTTATATAACAAATAACACGTTTACTAAACACTGAAAACAAACCCCCCAAAAGTAGACAAACACTAACGTAACTGGAAATCAGCTGCTGTGCGGCAGCTTAAACAGTTCTTAAAGCGATGCAGCTCAAACAGTTCTTAAAGCGATGTTGCAAAAACAGTTCTTTAAAGTAGGATTGCCAAAAGTTCAAAAATGCTCACAGTCCATTTAAAAGGATTTAAATTCTCTTTCACATCGTTTTGCTTCTATCCCCGACGTCGAACTTTTCCCACGAAGAATTTGTAAAACGAAACAGCTTAAAGGCACTAACCTTTCCTTTATCACAGTGTCCTCAATCTTCTGCTATCCCGCAGAGATTAACATGAGAACAGTCAACAAATTCCTTTCAAATAAGAATTAAATAAGGTCGAACCCGTTTCACCGTTGAAATAGATTCTCCTCGATCTTTAACTCCCGAACTCCGATCTTCACTCTCCACTGATCCTCAACTAGTAGTATTGTAAAGAAACTGCTGGCAATGACCTTTTAAACTTTAGGCATTAGATAAAACTTCATCTTTCAACTAAACTGCGTCTTCACATTAAAACATGCAGTGGCATGAAGTCAGGTTGGCAAAACCAGCCACGAACTGCCCCTCCTCACAGGGTGGGGTCTTCCTTTTATAACCTGTAAAAAAAACCTGTCACATGATCTCTACTGGTGGGAAACTGACATCACTCCACCATCACATTACCATTACCTCAAGTCCAGTATAGCTTCAACCCCAGTCATGTGACAAGGGTACCACTGTCATGTCACGAGTACGTAACATTATAAAGAAGGCAAGACAGCAACTATACTTCTTTAAGAATTTGAGAGATTCGACATGTCAATAAATACACAATAACTGCTATAGATGTACCATAGGAGCATTCTGACAGGCTGCATCACAGATGGCCATGGGGGCCAAGTCACTGTGTATATATAAAGCGGAGGATGATAGGTACTTCATTATGAAGATGTCAAATGTTATGGGCAGAAGGTTGGAGAATGGGGTTGAGAGGGATGATGAATCGGCATAATCGAATAGTGATGCAGGTTCAATGGGCCAAGTGGCCAAACTCTACACCTATGTCTTCTATTTTGATTGCAAAAATTTTTTCTAGTTTATTTAGAAAATGGATCATGCAGTGCACAATGTAAGGTCAAACCATCCAAATTTGAGATAGATAATCTACTGATATCTAAAATAAATCTGATATCTCCTTCGTCTTTCTCAATCTCACCATCTCTGTCTCTGGAGACAGCTTATCTACTGAAGTCTGTAATAAACCCTCAGACTCTCACAGCTACCTGGACTATAACTCATCCGACTGTATTACTTGTAAAAATGCCTCTCCTTCTCTCAATTCCTCCGTCTCCGCCGCATCTGCTCTCAGGCTGAAGCTTTTCATTGTAGAATGAAGGAATGAAGGAGATGTCCTTCCGTCCTCCCACCACCCTACCAGGGATAGGGTTCCTCTTGTCCTCACTTACCATCTGACCAGCCTCCACATCCGGTACATATTTCTGTGGAACTTCCGCCATATCCTGTGTGATTCCAACAGCAAATTTTTCCCTGACCCGAACTTTATGCTTTCCACAGAGATCGCGTGCTGCATAACTTTTGGAAATTGAATCAGAGTGAGATGAATGAACATCTTAGGGAGAAGGGTTGGATGTATAAGTTTATTCTTATTTGAAGAATCCGCACTTGATTTTCTGCAAGAACTGATTATTTTTGCAAAGACTATGATGAGTTACTGAATGAGATTTACTTTGTTTGAAAGCTGTGATGTCATGAAAGGAGATAAACTGTGTATATTTAATATTTAAATTTGAATTTAAACTTGTAGATATACTGCCTGGGACTGAATCTGAAGTTAACAATAATACTTGAGAAAAGGAATTAAATTTGGTATTCTAATTAACTAGGGATAGGTAACAGACAGACAGACATACTTTATTGATCCTGAGGGAAATTGGGTTTTGTTACAGCCGCACCACCATGAATAGTGAAATAATATTGCGATATAAAACCATAAATAATAATAATTAATCATGCCATGTGGACCGGCCTATTGGCTCAGGGTTTCTGACACTCCGAGGGAGGAGCTGTAAAGTTTGATGGCCACAGGTAGGAATGACTTCCTATGACGTCCAGTGTTACATCTCGGTGGAATGAGTCTCTGGATGAATGTACTCCTGTGCCTAACCAGTACATTATGGAGTGGATGGGAGTCGTTGTCCAAGATGGCATTCAACTTGGACAGCATCCTCTTTTCAGACACCACCGTCAGAGAGTCCAGTTCCACCCCCACAGCATCACTGGCCTTATGAATGAGTTTGTTGATTCTGTTGGTGTCTGCTACCCTCAGCCTGCTGCCCAGGACACAACAGCAAACATGATAGCACTGGCCACCACAGACTCGTAGAACATCTTCAGCATCGTCTGGCAGATGTTAAAGAACATCAGTCTCCTCAGGAAATAACGACAGCTCTGACCCTTCTTGTAGAGAGCTTCAGTGTTCTTTGACCAGTCCAGTTTATTGTCCATTCGTATCCCCAGGTATTTGTAATCTTCCACCATGTCCACAATGACCCCTTTGATGGAAACAGGGGTCTCCAGTGCCTTAATCCTCCTCAGGTCCACCGCCAGTTCCTTAGCCTTTTTCACATTAAGCTGCAGATGATTCTGCTCGCACCATGTGACAAAGTTTCCCACCGTAGCCCTGTACTCAGCCTCATCTCCCTTGCTGATGCATCCAACTATGGCCGAGTCATCAGAAAACTTCTGAAGATGACAAGACTCTGTGTTGTAGTTGATCCGAGGTTTAAAAATGAAAGTTTAGTCTGTAAGCTTGTAAATAGGGAATAACAGTTGATCTAATGAGTTAGAGAGATTGGAGTAATAAAGGAATCTCACTGATTTTAATTAAAAAGGAATTCGATCTATTTGGCATCTAAGATTTGCAACGTAAGCAAAATATTGAAATTTTGAATTGTTCTTGCTCGTGCAAATATTTCGTACGAATAGTTTTTGTCTTAGAAACAAAACCTTATTTCCAAACGTGTGTGGCTTCTATTCACTGCCTCCTTTGGACACCTGGATTCCTCTGACGGCTCAGTGGCACCGAGAGTAATTTGATTTTCTCAAAGAGTGTGGCGACCAGTCACCCATGAGAAGACCAGTGATACACGGGTGATGCAGCCTTCTTCATGTCTGGTGAGGAAAGGGGGAAGACGCCAAATTTAAAAAAAGGTGGGGATGTGGAAGGGGGAACAGTTAGAAGGTGGTCAGTGAATCCAGGAGGGTCAGAAAGATAAAGGGCTAGAGAGGAAGGAACCCGATCAGATAGGAGAATGGACCAGAGGAGAAAAGGGAGAAGGAAGGGACCCAGAGGGAAGTAATGGAGAGGTGAGAAGAGGTAAGAGGCCAGAGTGGGTAAGAGAAGAAGAGGGAAGGGGGTGGGAATTTTTTCACCCCAGAAGGAGAAATTGATAGGCATGCAATCAAATTGGAGACTGCCCAGACAGAATGTAATGTGCTGCTCCTCCATCCTGAGGGTGGCCTCAAGAGGAGAACATGGACTGAGATGTCAGGATGAGAATGGGATTAAAACGATTTGCCACCAAGAATGGGCAACATCTGTATCTGCTAGTCAATTCTGTATAAAAATGACATTCCCCTCTTCAGACGTCAGAACAGTGTGGTGACAGGAGACATACTCTTCTCCTTGTGCACAAGTAAATGAAGTATAATTATATTTTATTTAGACATACAGCATGGAACAGCCCCAACTGGCTGAATGAGACTTACCACCCAACAAAACACCTATATAACGCTAGCGTAATATCAGGACTATTTACAATGACAAATCAGCCTGCTAACAGGTTTGACTTTGGAATGAGGGAGGAAAAGCGGAGCATCCAGATTAAACTGACGTATTCACGAGGAGGAATAGAAAAACTGCTTATACACGACATCAGAATGAAACTCTGAACTCCGATGCCCCAGCTGTGCTAACCACTATGCTACCGTGGTGACTGAGGAACAAATGTCCAGTTAATTGGCGACGACACCTTCTCTCTTTGAAATTTCAGATGATTGATCCCGAACTGGAGGTCATATGCTCTCTTTTCTCCTTTCTGCATCTCCCTTCTCATTCTTCCCCAGCCCTGAAAATTTTATGCGACAATAGTTCACTTAATCTATAACCATATCTGATTTCCATCTCCTACTTACAGGATTATCACCTATCAGCAGCCGAGCTCATGGTTGTCTTTTGGCTATCAGTATAGCACCAGTTCAAGTCAAAGGCATGATTCCTGCACTATACCCTTTCATCTTCTTGTTCCGTTATGAGTCCATTGGCACAGAAACATAGCAAGCCTACAATAAAATATAGGCCATTCGGCTCACAATACTGTACCATACATTTAATTACTTTAAAAATCACTTCGGGGTACCCATAGCTCTCTATTTTTTTAAGCTCCATGTACCTGTCCAGGAGTCTCTGCCTCCACCATCATTGCCCACAGACCATTCCACACACTAACCACTCTTTGTGTAAAGAACTTAACCCTGACATCTCCTCTGTAACTACTTCCAAACACCTTACAACTGTGCCCTCTCACGTTAGCCATTTCAGCCCTGGGAAAATGCCTCTGACTATCCACATGATCAATGCCTCTCATCATCATATAATCCTCTATCAGGTCAGCTCTCCTCTGTCGCTCCAAGGTGAAAAGATCGAGTTCACTCAACCTATTCTCATAAGCCATGCTCCCCAATCTAGGCAACATCCCTGTAAATCTCCTCTGCACCTCTTCTATAGATTCCACATCCTTCACACTATCCACAACACATCCAACCTTAGTGTCGTCAGCAAACTTACTAACACATCCCTGCAGTTCCTCATACATCTCATTTATAAAAATCACGAAGGGTCCGAGAACAGAGCCCTGAGACACTCCACTGGCAACCGACCTCCATGCAGAATATGACCCATCTACAACCACTCTTTGCCTTCTGTGGGCAAGCCAGTTATGGATCCACAAAGCAATGTCCCCTTTGATTCCATGCCTCACTACTTGCTGAAATCCATATACTACATATATATACTATATAGTATCCATATACTATATCTACTGCACTACCATCATCAATGTATACAGTTACATCCTCAAAATATTCAGTCAGGCTTGTAAGGCACAACCTGCTCTTGCCAAAGCCATGCTGACTATTCCTAGTCAGACTATGCATAAATCCTGACTCTCAGGATCTTCTCCATCAACTTACTAACCACAGTAAGCTGATTTCCTGGGCTATCTCTATAAATTCCTGGTCTATCTCTATTCGCTTTCTTGAATAAGGAAACAACATCTGCAACCCTTTACTCCCCGGGAACATCTTCCATCCCCATTGTTGATGCAGATATCATTGCCACATGCTCAGTAAACACCTCCCTCGCCTCCCACAGTAGCCTGGGGTACATCTCATCCGGTCCTGGTGACTTACCCAACTTGATGCTTTCCAATAGCTCCAGCACATACTCTTTCTTAATGTTTATACGCACATGCTTTTAGTCTGCTGTAAGTCATCCCTACAATTGCCAAGGTCCTTTTCCAAAGTGAATACTCAAGCAAAGTATTCATTAATTACCTGTGCTTCCTCCTCCTGTTCCAGACACTTCTCCACTGTCAGACTTGATTGGTCTTATTCTCTCCCATCTTATCGTCTTGCTCTTCACGTACTTGTAGAATGCCTTGGGGTTTTCCTGAATCCTGCTTTTCTTTACTTCTTGATGAGATTTTCAACAGCCTTTGTACACCATGTTTCCTGTACCCTAACATCCTTTCCCTGTCTCAGTGGAATGTACCACTGCAGAACTCCATGCAAATATCCCCTGTACATTTGCCTGAGACCATCTGTTTGCAATTTAATGCTTCCAAGTTCCTGCTTGACAGCTTCATTATTCCCCTCACTCCAATTAAAAGCTTTCCTAACTTTTCTACTCCTATCCCTCTCCATTACTATTGTAAAGGAGATAGAATTGTGATCACTATCTCCAAAATGCTCTCCCACCGGGAGACCTGACACCTGACCAGATTCAGTTCCCAATACCAGATCAAGTACAGCCTTTCTCTTGTAGGCTTATCTACATATTATGTCAAGGAACCTTCCTGAACACACCTAACAAACACCGAGCTAAACTCCTTACTCCACAGAGATGCCAATCAATATTGGGGAATTAAACTCTCCCATCATAACAACCCCACTATTACTGCACCATTCCAGAACCTGTCTCCATATCTGCTCCTCGATGTCCCTATAACTCTTGGGTGGTCTATATAAAACACACAGATGAACATTGACCCCTTCCTGATTCTAACTGCCACCAACAGAGACTCAGTAGACAATCCCTCATTGACTTCTTCCTTTTCTGCAGCCATCACCAAGGGTCTTGGCCCGAAAAGTCAACAGTGCTTGTCCTTATAGATGCTGCCAGGCCTGCTGTGTTCCACCAGCATTTTGTGTGTGTTGTTTGAATTTCCAGCATCTGCAGATTTCCTCGTGTTTGCTTTTGATATGTACACACAAGGTTGTTTGGAATTTTGCAGATACATTGTCTCGGTTGTTAATTATTATGAATGAAAACTCTGATCATATTTTGTTGTTATAAACATTATCTTTTTGAAATTTCATTAGTGATCCCCAAAGCCCCTCCACTTTCACTTCCCCGTCATTCCCTTCCAAGCCACTCCAACACCACACTCCGCAGGTTGGAATCATACTGTTAAGGATTTGTTGCTCATTTTCGTTTGATTTTGTCAAGACAAGACCAACTTCTGCTTTGAAGCTTTAATCAACAAACACATCCTTACAGGATATTTTACAAAGTTCTTTAAGTTAAAATCAAACTCCATATATTTGAAAAATTAAATATATTCGACAATTAAAATTTGAAAAAACAAATGTGGAAATATTTTTGATTTCTCGGTTAACTCCACTTGCTGCAGTATCCCAAATCCCTTTTTTCAGTGTCCAGAGAAGCACAGTTAAATTCAGTTTGTTCAGGGTACTTGGGGAATTCATATATTTAAAAGAAACACAATAGTTTGATCCAGTTACAAGGGGACCATTTTTGCAAATTGAACACTAATGAGTAAGTGAAGGTGTTAAGAGGATATAACTGGTAAAGCAACACCCCACCAAACTTATCCTCAGATCAGATGGAAATACATCTTTTAAAGATCCCAGTGGTGCTCAGATGTGCAATTGAGAAAGAGCACTCACATATTCCTCATTGCCAGGATCAAACTTCAAGGCTTTCTCAAAGTATTCAGTTGCTTTATGCTTGATTCCATTCAGCTGATACAGAATTGCTTTAATACCAAGAGCCTTGCTATCATGGGCATTTATTCTAAGTTTCCTATCTGCCCACATCCAAATTCATGCGACATTTTTCCCGTTCACTTGAGTTATATGCAATTTTCGCTCCTTTCAGGAAGAGGCGAACAGCATTTGTTTCAGATTTCTTCTGGTACAGTTCAAATAGCCCAGCTTCCAGACATATACGCTGCATATTCTCTGGACAAATGTCCATTAACTCCACCAATCTACGGTAAGTCTTCTCTGCTCTGGAATATTCCCTATTTGTTATGCAGATCTGTGCAAAGTCCAGCTGTGGTTGAATAGCTAACCTTCGACGGTGCTCAAAAGACTTTTCAAAGTGATACTTGCACAGATTGATCAACTCAGCTTTCTGATGAAATTCAGGATTGTGAGGATATCTGCTACAAGAGTATTCCAGCTTACTTCTGTAGCACAATCCAAGTTGGTGGTGTATGAAATAAGAGTATGGAGTTAATTCTAATGCTTTGTTCAAGAGCTCGATTGTTTTCTCCACAGAACCTCTTTGTCTATAATGTATTGCAGCATAGCAAAGCATATATGGAAGATCAGACCTTTTCTTCAATGCTTGTTCAACTAATTCATTTGTTTCCTCGTTTTGACTTAGCCACTGCAGTTTTAGAGCCAACAGCACCTTTGCCAAAGTATCAACTGGATCAAGTTCCAGTACTCGTCAGGAATGCTTCACTGACTGACTCTGATCACGACGCTCTGGGGTTCCAGAAAATGTATGCAGCCGAGACAGTGCAATCGCATATCCCATTATCCACTCAGTGTTGTCAGGATCTTGCTCCCGAGCCTTTGCAAAGCATTCCTTTGCCTCTTCATAGTATTCACTAGCAGAACCCAACAATGACAGTCCCTTCTCCCCGTACACCTCGGGTATCATTGCTGTATAGCGAGGGCCATCACTGAGCGGTTTACAGATCATCTCCAGCTTGTCGAGATAGGACTGGGCCTCGGTCAGTTGTCCCATGTGGTAATGCACCCAGGCAAAGTTTCCATAGGTGATGATGCTTCTTCTTTCAAATTCATCTTTGTACTCCTCCCTCAGAATCTTTTCAGCTTCCTTTAAGTTTTCAATGGCTTCTTCAAAATTATCCTGCAGACAGTTTACAAAAGCAAGATGGTTATACGAGGCGGCTTGATATTTTACACCCAATGTCAGAGAATCTTGCAATCTGAGCATCAGATTGTCCAAGTCAATAGTTTCTTTCTGTGGCCTCCATGTGAAGTGACACTGCAGCTGATCGAGCTTCTCTTTCAATAAATCTCTCGATGTGTTGCTGCAAGAGAGGAAAAACAGAATCATGAATTCCATGTCAAGTCACTTGGTGCCGGTCTGACCTGCAATCCCATAAAACGCAGATTTGCTAACTGCATGAAAGCTGCATCTAAATGATTTTCTTATAATTATGGCATTGAAAACCTGGAGATGCTCAGCCTTCAGTCAGCATCTGAAGAAGGAGTATGTTTCAGATCAGTAACTCAATATGAAGAATTGATTCATGTGATGAAGTTGAAAATGTGTCTCCTGAACAGCCAAGGCAGCTGATCTGTTGCTTTGTTACACTGATGCTGGACTTGGTTTTATTACCAGACATCGAGCTCTCCCACTATTGCAGACTTTCATTTTTTTGCCAGCAGCCTGAGCATAACTCCAGATCTCGGTACAGAGAAGTGGTGCTTTTCCCCAGACAGCCACCAGTACTCAGACTCAATGTCTAGAAGATTGAGAACTTCAATAACATTAGTGAGATAAAGCTGTTTTGTGAAGCCCACTGAAGTCTGGCAATTTACGAGTTACCAGACCAGTTCACAGAACAATTGCATTAGCAACGTCCCCTGATCGTGCTGCACATTTCTGAAAGAACATCGACCAGCATCGAACATAGAACATGTTGTGCTGACCTTTAACCCTACTGTGAGATCAACTCTGCTTCCTGCTTCCTCCCAAAGGAGATGAATTTGCCGCACCGTGGATGCAGCTCCTCCATTCTGTCCTGAAAGCCGCTAGGGGCTGGAAATTATGACAGTTTAGAGTAGCATGTTCCTCTGGTGTATTACCTCAGTACCGAATGCACCCCGTAGGCTCCAACGTGCTCAAATCTACACGGCTGTAGTGTATGGCAGAGTTGAGTCAACTCCTACTTCTAAAAACTTTGAAAATTAAAGATGAACTTTCTTTGTCACATGTACATCAAAACATACAGTGAAATGCATCGTTTGGCATCATATCAAATGAAAAAGAATTGTGCAGGACAGTCGGCAAGTGTGTCAGCACGTTTCTGGCACCAAATACTCACTAACCCTAACCCGTACATCTTTGTAACATAGGATGACAATCAAGAACCCAGAGGAAATGCACACCTTCACAGAGAGAATGTCCCCATTCCTTACAAATTACCGTGGAAATCAATCCGTGGTAAAGTGATTACGCTGACTGCTAAGTTTTTCAAATAATGTCATTGTTCTCAGTCGTATTCCACCGAAGCCCCCTGTTTGAGGAAGACAAGTGCAGATAAACCGACTTCATCAGACTCCTACTCTCCTACTCCTCTTGCCTCTCCTGCCGTGAGTAAAGATTATTTATTGAACTTGCTCTTGGATCTGGTGATCAGACAGCACAGAAGGCTCTTAAGAAGTCAGGAATGAGATGCAAATATTGTGTTTAGTGCCTTTTTAATTCTTGGTATTAACAAAAATAACAGTAAAGCACTGCAGTTCCCTGCACTGTTTCCACCCCAGCAGAGTAACGTAGGGATCACCCTACAGTCTCGTCATTCAGCTACTGTGTTAGCCTGTATGTCCACTCTCAGTTTTTCAAAGTTATTGCACTTTGATTCACTAATTTTCGTAAACCACCTCCTCTATAATAATCTGTACATAAAGATAAACTGCAAGGAAATGTCCTTTACCTCATGATGTTCATTGGATGGAAAGCAATTTGTGCTCTTTCTCAGTTTGTGCCGTTCTTCTTCTGCTGAGTCTCCGTTGTTGTGTCTGATGTTCGATCTGACAACCCTTTATACAATCCATTACTTCCTGATTATCAGTAGAAACTCAAATTCAAAGTCAGTTGATAACACTGAGGTAATGAAAAATAATTTGGTTGCATTTTCTGTTACAACATTGCTGAGCCATAGAAATAATCCATGTGTCGGCAAAATGCCAGTGTAATTGGTTGCTCAAACCATTTGTTTTCAAATAATTATAATTTTCCCTTTTTCTAATTATCAACAATTTGCAATTCTGGTCACAATTGTAGTGCCCTGGTTGACATCTTTACTGTCGGTATTTCATTTATCAATTCTGTAAGAGCAGTTTGTTCTGCTTTCAGTCTGTTTGGGTTATTGATGAAGATAAGTGATGTTGTGGAATATGTGTCATCCAATTAGTGGGAGGTTTTCTTGGTGAGGGACAATAAGGTAGGTCTTGGGCTTCTGTTCAGTGGGAGATGGAGAGAGAAGATGCTGGGGAGAACCAGTCATAGCATACAATCCAGTGGTAGACCCTTTTGTTCGCGATGGATTGTGAGTGACGCTCAGAAGGTGGTGTGTGATTTCTCGCTGACCGAAGGCCCAGCGTGTGAGTGACAGAGAAGTTCAGGATGAGCTGCACCTTGTGCACATTTGCCTGTTTAATTAGAATTGGCCCTTTTCTTTCTGTTATTCTCACTAACACTTTAACATAGAAACATAGAAAACCTAAAGCACAATACAGGCCTTTCAGCCCACAATGCTGTGTTGAACATGTCCTTACCTGAAAACTACCTAGGGTTACCCATAGCCCTCTATTTTGCTCTCAATGTACCTATCCAGGAGCCTCTTAAAAGACCCTATTGTATCTGCCTCTGTCACCGTTGCCAGCAGCCTGGTGTACACACTCACCACACTGTGTAAAAATTTACCCCTGACATCTCCTCTGTACCTACTCTCAACTCCTAAAAACTGTGCCCTCTCATGTTAGCCATTTCTGTTCTAGGAAAAACCCTCTGACTATTCACATGATCAATGCCTGACTTCATCTTATACCCCTCTATTAGGTCACCACTCAACCTACACCTCTCCAAGAAGAAAAGGCAGAGTTCACTCAACCTATTCTCATAAGGCTTTCTTCCCAGTCCAGCCAAATCTCCTCAGCACCTTTTCTATAGTTTCCACGTCCTTCCTTTCAGTGAAGTGACCAGAACTGAGCAAAGTACTCCAACTGGGTCTGACCAGTGTTCTGTAAAGCTGTAAAATCACCTCTCGGCTCCTAAGCTTAACCCCACGGTTGATGAAGGCCAATAAACCGTATGCTTTCTTAACCACACAGTCAACCTGCGCAGTAGCTTTGAGTGCCCTATGGACTCAGGCATCAAGATCCCTCTGATCCTCCACACTGCCAAGAGTCTTACCTTTAATAGTATATTCTGCCATCATATTTGATCTACCAAAATGAACCACACCAAACTTATCTGGGTTGAACTCAATCTGTCCCTTCTCCTCCCAGTTTTGCATCATATTGATGTCCCACTGTGACTTCTGACACTCCTCCACAATATCCACAACACCCCCAACCTTTGTGCCATCTGCAAATTTACTAACCCAACCTTCACTTCCTCATTCAGGTCACTTATGAAAATGACAAAGAGAAGGAGATCCAGATCAGATCACATGGAGACTGACATTCATGCAGAAAATGACCCATCCACGACCACACTTTGCCCTCTGTGAGCATGCCAATTCTGGATCCACAAAGAAAGGTCCCTTTAGATCCCACGCCTCCTTACTTACTCAAAAAGCCTCCCATGGAATACCTCATCAATGCCTCGCTGAAATCCATATACACTGTATCTACTGCGTTACCTCCGTCAATGTGTTTACTCATATCCTCAAAATATTCAGTCAGGCATTTAAGGCACGACCTGCCTTTGACACAGCCATGCTGACTATTCCTCATCATGTTATGCCTCTCCAAATGTTCATAAATTGAACCTCCCAGGAATTTTTCCAACAACTTACTGATCACTGAATTAAGTGTCACTGGTCTACAGTTTACTGGGCTAACTCTACTCCCTTTCTTGAATAATGTAACAATATCTGCAAGCCTCCAATTGTCCAGAACCTCTCTCGTCCCCATTGATAATGCAAAGGTCATCTCCAGAGGCTCAGCAATCTCCTCCCTCGTGTCCCATATTAGCCTGGGGTACATCTCCTCCAGTCCTGGAAACTTAACCAACTTTTTACACTTTCCAAAAGCTCCAGCACATTCTCTTTCTTAATGTCTATATGCTTAATCTTTTCAATCCGCTGTAAGTCATCCCAACAATCAGTTGTGTTAAGTTAACTCGTAAGTATAATTCCTTTAATTGTATGCAGTGTACTTTCTGTTATTTCATGGCACTAATTTGTAACAAGGTGGCAAATTACACAGCATCCACACAAACCGTGGTTTCGGCTGGAATGAGCAACCTCAATCTCATGAGTTTGGTGGGACTTGAGAGTGTCTTCCCTAGACTTACACAGCCAAGGAAACCAGGGTAAATCATTGTGGGGACGCGTCCAGGATCGAGATCGTTGGATGCTTTGTAATTGCCCTGAGCATTTATCCGGTGGGTTGTGTGTTTAAGTCTGGGTAGAACTACTGTCCGTAAAGTGATTGCGATATGTGGTTATGGATGCTGCAGAGCCTGATTGGAGGTTCGATAAAATTGCAGGCAAGGATTTTTTTAAGTTCAGAGTAGCACTGACATAACGGCAGTTGAACTGTCTGGTCCTTTTGGGGTCCCAGGGGAGGGGGGGTCGTGAGCTGTCCAGACTTTCTGGGATGAGGGGAGTGTAGGCGATCGTGCCGAATCACAAGCTGAGTCTCCTGTAGCTGGGGCCGGGGACTTCAAAGACAGGTTGCTCCCCTTCCTGAGGAGCGAGGGGAAGGAGTGGTCTGATATGAAATGTCTAAGGAGCCCCCAGAGAGGAGCGAGAATTCAGAATTACAATCACTCTTACCTCTCTGGCAAACAAATGTCCCAGTGCACAGACTGAGGGTCCTTGCTATCGAAAGCTGAGAACGCTCTGAGGGGTGAAGCCCACCCCAAGGGGAAAGATGAGTGTGAGGCTTGGGGTCGTGAGACAAGCCGGGGAGAAATACTTTCCAGAAAGAGGAAAGTTAACTGCCAAGTCATTCAACTTTGGGTATTCCCCGATACCTGGTGGTTGTAAGCAGAGGTTGATCCAGAAAATGTTGAAGCTGAAAGATGTCTTTTTCCGGATGAGATTGACGTGGGTAGTTTTGTGAAGCCCAGAGAAGTCTTGACAATTTATGAGTTACCAGACCAGTTCACAGAACGATTGCATTAACAACATCCCCTGATCATGCTGCACATTTCTGAAACAACATAGACCAGCATCGAACATAGAACATGTTGTGCCGACCTTTAACCCTTCTCTGAGATCAACTCTGCTTCCTTCTTCCTCCCAAAGGAGATGAATTTGCAGCATAGTGGATGCAGCTCCTCCATTCTGTCCTGAAAGCCGCTAGGGGCTGGAAATTATGATAGTTTAGAGTAGCATGTTCCTCTGGTGTATTACCTCAGTACTGAATGCAGCTCGTAGGCTCCAACGTGCTCAAATCTACGTGGCTGTAGTGTATGGCAGAGTTGAGTCTCCTCCTACTTCTAAAAATTTTGAAGATAAATGATGAACTTTTGAAGAGCACCCAAGAGCACCTGCCGCATCATTCGGGTGACAGATGACACCCCGTTCTGAGAAAGGTAACTGCGACCTGCTCCTGCAGAGGTGAGGGACGTTTGGCCGCATCCACAGAAGTTGAAGGTAGCTGGGGTCATCACTGTGACCAGAAACCCTTACACATCTCCAATAGTGGTGGCCAGAAAAATGAATGGGTAGGTGCAGATGTGTGTAGACTATCAGACTCTGAACAGGTGTACAGTCCACAACCGGTATACAGACCTGAGAATCAAGGACGAGCAGGCCTGTCTGAATGGTGTGAGGTGTTTCAGTGTGCTGGACTTGAGGAGTGGGTATTACCAGATCCCCATGAGTGAGGCTGACAAAGAGAAGGCAGTATTTATATGTCCACTGGGATTCTTCCATTTTGAAAGATGCCCCAGGACATAGCTGGAGCCTTTGGCACCATCCGGTGTGTCACGGAGAAAACCGTGGGGAATATGAAATTGCTTGAGGTATTGGTGTATCTGGATGACCTCATAGTGTTTGGATCCACCTTGGAGGAACAGGAAGCGAGGCTACTGATGGGGCTGGGCTGCCTGAAAGCTGAAGGGTTAAAGCTTTCCCCGGACAAGTGCCAGTTTTACAAGACCTCTGCCAACTCTATGTTGGGGACGGGATGGAGTAGCTAAGGATCTGTCAAAGATAGAGGCGGTGACCACATGGCCAAGACCACAGACTGTGAGTGCCATGTGCTCATTCCTTGGGTTCTGTGGGTACTATCGGAGGTTCATGATAGACTACTCTAAAGTGAGACACCCTTTAAATCAGCTTCTGTGCATTGACCCTCCATTGGGGAAGGAAGGGAGGAAGAAAGGAGTGGATGGTAGAGATTATCTTAACACTTCAGAGCCTTTTGTGGTAAGATGGGATGTGAAATAGGAAGAGTCCTTTCAGTTGCTGAAGGATCTGCTGACAAAAGTGCCAGTGTGAGCTTTCACAGACCCCCGGATGCTGTACATGCTCACAGATGCCAGCAGAGAGAGCTTAGTCGGTGTTCTATATCAGGATCAGAGCACAGGGATGAGAATTGGCATTTGTCAGCTGGAGTGTGTCTCCCTCAGAGAAAATCTATCCCACACACAAGTTGGAGTTCCTGGCATTGAAATGGGCAGTTGTGCATAAGTTAGGCGAATGTTTATATGGTGCCAAATTCAAGGTATGAATGGACTGCAACACATTAACTTCTATCCTGACCTTGATGAAATTGGATGCCACAGGCCATCGCTGGTTGTTGGTGTTGTCTGCCTATGATTTCAGTCTGAAGTCCCATCTGGGAAGCAGAAACACTGATGTCGAAGCGTTGTCCCAATGTGTGCATGACGGGCTGGACAGGGACGGAGAGTGGGAGCGCTTTCCTGCCATTGGAGTGAAAGCCATGTGCCAGTTATCCATCACGGGAAGGTGCAGGAAAGGCAAGGACAGAATCGAGATGTAGATCATTTGGGAGGTTCTGATGGTGCCATTCCACAAGCTTACTGCAACCTGACTGCTCTGAAGACAAAGCAGTTGCCAGAATTGAGCCCCAGGAAGTGGCAGCTGGTCAGCGAGATGACCCGTGTATTGGTACTGTTTGGTCAGCGACTGCGAAAGGGAACGTGACCCAAACAGAAAAGATGAAACACTCTGCGGTGTCTCTACTACTGAGAGAATGGCCCAGACTGGAGTTGAGGAACCAGGTTCTACACCGGGTCACATCGCCTCCGGACCGGCCTCAGCGTTCCCACGTGGTTCTGCCTGAGAAGTATCACAAGGAGTGTCTGAGACTGAAGGTGTAGATGATGAGATAAGGAGGCCTCAAAGAGTCAGGAGTCCCCCAGATAGGCTGGTCTATGTAGCACCAGAGTGTGGTTGTGTGAATGAAATCACCGGAGACAATCACTGGTAGATACAAAACAGTTACTTTATTAGACAAAACAAGGTACAGCAGGCATCATGTAGAGATGCCTTTGGTGGAAAGGTCTGCTGGCCCAACGTGGGGCTCGATATTTTGTGTGTCAAACATCAATAGACAGCTCCATAATTTCAATATATGGACAATTCTTTCTTTTGAACTACACACAACCTTCACACCCTCTGATTCACATCCACACCACAGAGACTGAAATGATTTTTAATCAGCATTGTCGGGACTGGGACTAACAGCTTTTAGGAACTCTACAAAGAAGGGATCCGTATATTCTTGGACTAAGTGTGTAAATGTAGGAGGGGACTATGGTGAAAAATAAATGTGCTAGGTTTTCTAAAATTGATTCCTTCTTAATTAGGCCATGAACTTATCATCATCCCTCGTATACTGTTATGCTGTAGGTATTTCATTTATCAGTTCTGTAAGAGCAGGTTGTTTGGCTTTCAGTCTGTTTGGGTTATTGATGAAGATAAGTGATGTTGTGGAATGTGTGCCATCCAATTAAAGGGAGGTTTTCTTGGTGAGGGACAATAAGGTTGGTTTTGGGTTTGTGTTAGAACATAGAACATAGAAAAGTGCAGCACATTTCAGGCCCTTCGGCTCACACTGTTGAGCTGACCCTCAACATGTCTCCCATATAACACCCCACCTTAAATTCCTCCATATATTTGTCTAGTAGTCTCTTAAACTTCACTAGTGTGTCTGCCTCCACCACTGACTCAGGCAGTGCATTCCACGCATCGACCACTCTCTGAGTGAAAATCCTTCCTCTAATCTCCCACTTGAATTCTCTCCCCTTACCTTAAAGCCATGTCCTCTTGTACTGAGCAGTGGTGCCCTGGGGAAGAGGCGCTGGCTGTCCACTCTGTCTATTCCTCTTAATATCTTGTACACCTCTATCATGTCTCCTCTCATCCTCCTTCTCTCCAAAGAGTAATGCCCTAGCTCCCTTCATTTCTGATCATAATCCATACTCTCTAAACCAGGCAGCATCCTGGTAAATTTCCTCTGTATCTTTTCCAATGCTTCCACATCCTTCCTATAGTGAGGCGAGCAGAACTGGACACAGTACTCCAAGTGTGGCCTAACTAGACTTTTATAGAGCTGCATTATTACATCACGTCGCTTACACTCTATCCCTCGGGTTATGAAAGCTAACACCCCATAAGCTTTCTTAACTACTGTTTCTACCTGTGAGGCAACTTTCAGGGATCTGTGGACAAGTACCCCCAGATCCCTCTGCTTCTCCACACTACCAAGTATCCGGCCATTTACATTGTACTCTGTCTTGAAGTTTGTCCTTCCAAAGTGTACCACCTCATATTTTTCCGGGTTGAACTCCATCTGCCACTTCTCAGCCCACTTCTGCATCCTATCACTGTCTCTCTGCAATCTTCGACAATCCTCTACACTATCTATAACACCACCAACCTTTGTGTCATCTGCAAACTTGCCAACCCACACTTCTACCCCCACATCCAGGTCGTTAATAAAAATCACGAAAAGTAAAGGTCCCAGAACAGATCCTTCTGGGACACCACTGGTCACAACCCTCCAATCTGAATGTATTCCCTCCACTACAACCCTCTGCCTTCTGCAGGCAAGCCAATTCTGAATCCACCTGTCCAAACTCCCCTGGATCCCATGCCTTCTGACTTTCTGAATAAGCCTAGGGTGTGGATCCTTTTCAAAGCCTTACTAAAATCCATGTAGATCACATCCACTGCACTACCCTCATCTATATGCCTGGTCACCTCCTCAAAGAAATCTATCAGGCTTCTTAGGCACGATCTGCCCTTCACAAAGACCTGCTGACTGCCCCTGATCATACCATGATTCTCTAAATGCCCATAGATCCTATCTCTAAGAATCTTTTCCAACAGTTTTCCCACCACAGACGTAAGGCTCACTGGTCTATAATTACCTGGACTATCCCTACTTCCTTTTTTGAACAAGGGGACAACATTCGCCTCCCTCTAATCCTCCGGTACCATTCCTGTGGACAAGAAGGACATAAGGATCCTAGCCAGAGCCTCAGCAATCACTTCCCTTGCCTTGTGGAGCAGCCTGGGGAATATTCCATCAGGTCCTGGGGACTGATCCGTCCTAATGTATTTTAACAACTCCAACACCTCCTCTCCCTTAATATCAACATGCTCCAGAACATCAACCTCACTCATATTGTCCTCACCATCATCAAGTTCCCTCTCATTGGTGAATACCAAAGAGAAGTATTCATTTCGGTATTTCGGTATGCCTCCAGGCATTTCTTACCACTTTTATCTCTAATCGGTCCTACCTTTACTCCTGTCATCCTTTTATTGTTCACATAATTGAAGAATACATTGGGGTTTTCCTTTACCTTATTCGCCAAGGCCTTCTCATGACCCCTTCTTGTTCTTCTCAGCCTCTTCTTAAGCTCCTTTCTTGCCACCCTATATTCCTCAATAGACCCATCTGATCCTTGCTTCCTAAAACTCATGTAGGCTGCCTTCTTGCACCTGAGTAGATTTTCCACTACACTTGTCACCCGTGTTCGGTGGGAGATGGAGAGAGAAGATGCTGGGGAGATCTGGGCACAGCATACGATCCAGTGATAGACTTGTTTGCTCAAGATAGATCGTGAGCGATGTTTGAAGGGTGGTGTGGGCTTTTACGCTGATCGAAGCCCAGCACGTGTTCTCAGCAGAGAAGTTTAAGATGAGCTCCAACTTGTGCACAGTTGACTTTCATTAGAATGGGCTCTTTTCTTTTTGTTATTCTTGTTTTTACTTTTGTTTCTTCTTTCCTAAGTCTTCAGTTAAAATTCATAAATATAATTCCTTTAATCATATACAGTCAGATATTCCACCTCTCCCTGAAGTACTGAGAATCTCCTGCATGTTAATAGCCGCTCCCTGATCCCTGCAAATCATATACAATATCCCAGAAATTTATTTATGTGGGTGGGCTTAACAATCGACTTCTCTCTCTCTTTCATTGTCCAAAGTAAAATCTGTGAGCACAGGACAGTTGGGATTCAAAGAGCCCTGCCAGTTGATGAAGCTGTTTTTGATGCTGCCAAATTCTAATTGTGATGTAGAAAGGGAATTCAGCATGGTGCGTCACATTAAGACAGAATTCAGAAGTCAGCTGTCTCACAAAACACTTGTCAATCTGATATCTTGCAATATTAATACATTCATAGACACAGACTGCTATGATGTTGAGTTTTCTGTCAAAATGCTCAAATCTGCCAAGCAAGCCACATCACAGCATAAGCAACTTTGCATAAGAAATAGAAAAGCTATTTGCATTAGCGTTTAGCTATTAGCATTGAGACTGCCAACAATCTACTCAACAAGGAATAGAAATTATATATATATAAAACTGTGTGTGTATAGTTTCAGTATGTGATCAAAACAATTGTTGTGTTCAATCATAATCAAATATCCTGTATGCATACATTCTAGGAGGTGCACCGGGGGTGGGGTGGATAAGGGGTTGTGGGGGCAGGGGTGGTGGTGCTACCTCCCTGAAATGGGTGTTTGCAGGGTTGTATGTCTGTACAGTGTACTGTCTATAATTTCATGGCACTAATTTGTAACAGGGTAGCAAATTACACAGCATCCTCACAAACTTGGGTTTGGGGTGGGAGAAGCCGTCTCAATCTCACGAGCTGGGCAGGACCGGAGAGTGTCTTCCCTAGACTTATGCAGCCAAGGAAACCAGTTGCCTTTTCCAGTTGTCTGAAAGTCTGGAAACAGATCACATTAAATTTAACGGATCCAGTTATCCATGCTCGCATCACTGCGATCCCTCAATCTCAAGTAGGTGAGGCTCCCTTCTCTCTGCTCTCATTCATTCACCTCCACACTCGTAATGTAAATCATCTCTCCAGCCACTGGCAAAGCTGGATCAGTTATTCACTGGTAACCCCGTGTCCACAGGCATATCACATTGCTAGTATACAAAGAAACCGCTTGTGTACGTCCGTCGGTGACCAGTATTAACAATCGATGCAGCCACCAGCTATTTGTCTGACCTGGATGCTGACCTCACCAACTTAATAATCTGGTCAGACAGAGAAAGCGTTGCTGTCATTCCTGCCTGTTTTGGTGGGTGACTTTCACACTTTTCTCTGTTTTGTCGAGCACATTGTCCAACTCTGTCCTGGTAGGCCATAGCTGTAACATACTGTGACATCACCTTTACCAATCTATGTCTATTTGGGCAATCTCTTGCCAGGTGCCCTATTTTCTGGCACAGAAAACATGTCCACTGTGTCTTCATAGCAGCTACATCCAATACAGCCACTTTATGACCTCTCTTTCTCCTTCTCTGATTTATCTCTCGAGTGGAATATTTAGGTCCCACAACTGTCCCCAAAACTAAAATTTCCTCATGGGTTGAGCTCAGGCCTTCATTCTGCATTTCCATGTGGACTGGATCAGCCATCCCTGGATTTTCCAACCAGAGTGTTCCTCATATGCTTGATATTTATACTCTGCATAATCCATGGGAGGCTCATCAGCTCTCTGAACCATGGGCATTATCATTCCCCAGAGGATATAACCTCTCCCTCAGAAATCTCCAAACTAATTGAAAATATGAGGGATGGATAAAAATTCCACACACTGCTCCTGCACATTTATAGCCCAGTGGCGGTGGTTGGTGCGGTATGGACAAGACAAGACAAGACAATTAAACAGTATGTACTTAAAAGCAGATGGTATGTACTGTGCAATCTTCCACTTCTGTGCAAGAAAGCTAAGTTGTTTAGTTACGATGCCTGTTGTATAAAAGTGCGCTATATCAAAATTTCAAAATTAATCTTAACGAACACAAACACACTTACAAACACTATATATTCTCTCAAACAAGTACACACTCTTCCTCTTGTCTCCTGAATGGTCAGTAAGCGCCTTTCACTTCTGCGCTCTCCATAACACCACCGACCTTCGTGTCACCTGCAGTGAAGGAATCTCATACGAAGACTCATCGTGATTTTCAGAGTTAGTTTCTTTAGACTTAAATCCCCAAAACCCACTTTTGTTTCTAAATACTGGAGTGAGTAATCTTCAGTGAAGCACAGGGACTGGGAATCATAATAACAAAGTTTCTATTTCAAAATCACGCTTTCATAAATGGTTGCCATCGTAGCAACCTGGTTTGTGCGATACTATTATAGCTCAGGCCATTTGGAGTTCGGAGTTCAATTCTGGCAGCACCTGTAAGGAGTTTGTATATTCTCTCCGAGTTTCCTCCAGGTGCTCCAGTTTTCTTCCACTGTGTAAAGATGCACAGTTCGTGGGTTAATTGGTCATTTTAAATTGCCCTGTGATTTGGCTTGTGTTATATGGGAGTTTGCTGGGCAGTGTGGATCATTTCCTGGAAGGATCTGTTCTGCACTTTATCTTGATATAAATGAAACCCTGTTTGAGCGGACATCTCCAGATACATGACTGGTTAGCCTCTCACTAATAAGCCAATGTATTCAGCGGTGATAAAAACAACTTTCTCGAATGTCGTACATCCATGGCTTGGGTCCCACCAGACCGGGAGAGCCAGGATGTATCGACCACCCGCACCCCAATCTGAGCAAAAACTGTGTAAATACTGTCCGCAATCATTTTGCCATCAACAAGAAATAACAGATCGTACACCATGTATAATTGTAAAGAAAGTATATTTACTAATTTCAGCTTTATTGAACATTTAGGAAAGATTTACAGGATGAATATCATCTAATTTCAAAAGATTACTCTACAACTCTTTCACTTTGGAATACTCTCCATTTCTTACACTTATAACTGCAAAATCCAGTTGTGGTTCAATAGCTGATATTGGACGATGCTCAAATTCCTTTCCAAAGTGATATTTGCATTGATTAAACAACTTAGCTTCCTTGCAAAATGCGGGATAGCGAGAGTTTCATTGAAGTTATGAATGGCTTGTTTATTGTTTCCCGGCAGACGATTTACTAAAGTGAGTTGGGTTGTGACATGTGGCTTGATATTTCACACCGAGATTTCTAGCATCTTGCAATATGTACATCACATCTTCCAAGTCAATGGTTCCCTTCTGAGGGCCCCACGTGAAGTGACAGTGAAGCTGATCGAGCTTCTCTTTCAACAAATCTCTTTGTGTGTTGCTGCAAGTGAAGAAAATTCATGAAATTGGTCACTTCATACATGATCATTTTTCTTCACGTCAATACCTGTAACAGAGCTAGGAGTCCACCAAACTTTAAACACATGAATAAATTTCAATGTGTACATGTATTGACCCGAAATGGAAGTTACTTTTATTTCATATTTGAATTATTACCTCTGTGTCCAGTTGTACACCTGAACACCTGCTCGTTGATGTCAATATCCGATCAGCCAATCACGTGGCAGCAACTTAATGATGGACCAAATGCCTACTTTTGACTGTGTGACACTGAGATTGTCTGACATCTCCCTCTCACCAATCATGGAACTGCTGAGCATCCAAAATGGTACAGAATGTGTTGCAGACACTCGATGTCTCAATAACAACAGACTGTACTGGATATGCTTTTTTGTCTGAAGTTGTTGAACCAAGTGACTGGGCTGTAATCTGTTTAACTGGGAGATAACTGTTTGCAATGAAAGCTTATTGGCCTGAAATAATAACTCTGCTTTACTTTCGACAGAAGCAGCCTGATCTGCCTTTAATGATGTGCCTATGAATGCACAACACCAACACTGTGCACCAGGTACAGTTACAAAAATTCATTCGGCATACTTATGTAATCAAGCCTCTGTGCTTGGTTAAGAAATAAAGTATAAATACAGGAGAACTTACAGTGTTCTGTAACTCATGTTCATTTGAAATAATGTTCTCTGAATTTCTTTCACAGCTTCAGATGAACTTTTAATGTTGAGTCGATGGAGAAGTGTGTCCTGTGTTCTGATTTCCTGCTCTAACAGATTGACAGCAATTAACTGATGGTGAATATAAACTTATCCTAGAAAGGAAACCAGCTTTCTCCAAGAAATGATGCCACTGAAACAACAATGCAGGCAGATGCAGAGCTCTCAGTATCCAATTACCGTACAAAGGCATGCTGGGATAGCAACAGTAATAAATAACTTGGCCCATCAGACCCAACCTGATTGGCTGATCTTCTATCTGTCCACTCTTCCTACCTGGCAGCATCTCAGACTGTCTTTTAACTATTTGTGTTTCCCTGCTTTCCCCCTTCCCAGAATTCTGTGGAAGGAAGACAGAGACATTGGTAGCAGTGATGTTCTCAGAGTCAGCAAGGGCCCCTGGTTTGTTGGAAATCTCTACTTTGAAATCTGGACTGGATGAACAAGATTGTTCTACACTAAACCCCACTCACCCCATCACCCCAGAGGGTAGTGTAGTGACCCCTAGAGGACGGTGTAGTGAAGTGACAGAGGCAGTCCATAGTACCTCAACACAGTGCAGTAAGACCTACAGTGACCTCATGATTGTAGTTAATGTGTCACAGATTGGCTGATCTAAGTTCAAATCTGGACTGGATGAACGAGACTGTTCTAATTTAAAACCCCACACACCCCATCACCCCAGAGGGTAGTGTAGCGACCCCTAGAGGACGGTGTAGCACGGTGACAGAGGCAGTCCATAGTACCTCAACACAGTGCAGTAAGGCCTTCAGTGATCTCATGAGTGTAACTAATGTGCAACAATGAGCAGTTCTGAAAAAAATGGCTTGTCTCTATCGTTCATATTCTAGAAATTCCGTTGCATAGCACAATATTTGTCAAAGGGATGAAACAAAATATATTTAACCTGGAATAAATCATACTTGCCCTCAAATAACTCTACTCATAACATTCCACTGCATGCACACACAATGACACAGTACTGCTTAGTTTTGTTGCCTTTCAGGTCCAGGGGCTATAGTGAGTGCTGATGCAGAACCTTCTGGATCTGGAGACTTGTTTGTGAGGTCAAGTAGCACATCTACTCTTACCCCATCGTCCCACCACCCCACCAGAGATAGGGTTCCTCTTGTCCTCACCTACCAGCCAACCAGCCTTCATGTCCAGCACATAATTCTTCAAAACTTTCACCACCTCCAATGTTTCCCACCACCTAGTGTTACAAACCCCGTAACTGGGTCACTTACCAGCAAAGATAGAGAGGTCCGTTGAAGTCTGATGATACTATTTTTAACAGTATTTATTGGTAAAAATACACAAAACTAATATCAATGCAAATATACAGATAATATACATCGTCAATACTAAATCTAAAAATGTGCGTGTAATAATAATCAATAAAAATAAGCTCTATCGTTTTCTAGGGGATAATGTATTGTCCAATGGATATATAAAGTCACTCAGTTCATGCAGGCCGCAGCCTTTGAGGACTGCTGGGTTTGCAATGGTTGGAGAGAGAGAGAGTTTTGGAGAAAAACTTGCCGGCTTTCCTTTTATGATTTCGAACCGTCGGAGTCTCGTTGTTGTGGCCGTTCACCTGTGGCCTCTTCTTTAGCTAAAGCCGTTCTTCCGTGGTGAGCACGCCAATCCCAGGCAAGGGAAGGATGCACAGGAGCCCCCCACCGGCTGTCACTATTAAACGTTGTCACGGGATTTCCAGTGTTTCTCCTGGTGTGTCTAAAGGGGTTGAGCCCCAGACCCTCTTTTATCCTTACTCACGGGGTCTCAGATGTCAATCAGGTTGGGATGATGCAATCCCTCAACCAGTCCACCCTGGTCATCCCCTGAGGGGCTTCAATGAATAGTACAGTACTCAATACGCAATTCCGTCTCTGAGAGACAATAGCCGTTATCAATGGTTTTGTTTTGCTGAGGCCAGGACACATTCCAAACCTGGTGGATTTTCTTTCATTTCCTGGGTCCCAGACCTGAATTAGTAGCGATATTGCGATTCTCAAAAAGGAGGGGCGACTTTGTACCCTTTGGCCCCTCCAAGTTGCGGCACATTCGTAACACTAGCAGATCTTTCCCTGCCCACACCTTCTGTTTTCCACAGGGATTTTCCCGATGCTACTCCCTTGTCTATTTATCCCTCCCCACTGATCTCCCTTCTGGAACTCATCCTTATAAGCTGAACAAGTTTTACCCCTGCACCTACACCTCCTCACTCACTACCATTCAAGACCCTAAACAGTCCTTCCAGGTGAGCCAACACTTCACCTGAGAGCCTGTTGAAGTTGTTTACTGTGTTTGGTGCTCCCAGTGCGGCCTCCTGTACATTGGTGAGTCCCAACATAGATCGGGAGACTGTTTCGCTGAGCACCTACACTCTGTCTGACCGAACATGAGGGATCTCCCAGCGGCCAGCCCCTTCAGTTCCACTTCCCATATGTTCATCCACGGCCTTCTCCACTGTCGTCATAAGGTCACCCTATATTCCGTTTGGGTAGCCTCCAACCTGATGACGTGAACATCAACTTTTCAAATTTCTGATATCTGGTAATGCCCCCCATCACTCCCCCATCACCTCTTTCTCCATTTCCCATTCCCTTTTCCCTCTCTTACTTCATTCTGCAAATGGATCCACAACTTCCTAATCGGAAGAGCATAATCTGCATGGATTGGTGATAATAGCTCTTCCTCACTAATGATCAACACTGGGGCACCTCAGGCGTGTGTGCTTAACCCCCTGCTCTATTCTCTCTATACCCATGACTGTAGGGCTAAGTATTGCTCAAACACTATCTATAAATTTACTGATGATTAAACCATTGTTGGTAGAATCTCAGATGGAGGAGATATGCCAACTAGGGAGTGGTGTCACAGTAACAACTTTGCCTCAATGTTAGTAAGATGAAAGAGCTGATTATGGACTCAGGGAGAGTGAGATGAAGGAACACATGCCAATCCTCATAGAGGAATCAGAAGTGGAGAGAGTGTGTAGGGTCAAGTTTCTGGTTGTCAAGATCTCTGAGGTCCTAACCTGGTCCCAACATATCAATGCAATTATAAAGAAGGCAAGACAGCAACTATACTTCATTAAGAGTTTGAGAGATTCAACAAGTCAATAAATACACAAAAATTGCTACAGATGTACCATAGAAGCATTCTGACAGGCTGCATCACAGATGGCCATGGAGGCCAAGTCACTGTGTATATATAAAGCGGAGGTTGATAGGTACTTCATTATAAAGGTGTCAAATGTTATGGGCAAAAGACAGGAAAATGGGGTTGAGAGGGACAATTAATCAGCCATGATCGAATAGTGATGCAGGCTCAATGGGCCAAATGGCCTAATTCTACTCCTATGTCTTATCCTTCGTTTGCAACAATTTTTTCTAGTTTACTTAGGAAATGGATCATGCAGTCCACAATGTAGGGTCAAACCATCCAAATTTGAGATAGCTAATCTACTGATATCTAAAATAAATCTGATATCTCCTTCGTCTTTCTCAATCTCACCATCTCTGTCTCTGGAGCCAGCTTATCTACTGAAGTCTATAATAAACCCTCAGACTCTCACAGCTATCTGGACTATAACTCATCCGACTGTATTACTTGTAAAAATGCCTCTCCTTCTCTCAATTCCTCCGTCTCCGCCGCATCTGCTCTCAGGCTGAAGCTTTTCATTGTAGAATGAAGGAATGAAGGAGATGTCCTTCTGCCCTCTTGCCACCCTACCAGGGATAGGGTTCCTCTTGTCCTCACCTACCATCTGACCAGCCTCCTCATTTGGCACACAAAAGGAATTCGAACTATTTGCCATCTAAGGTTTGCAACGTAAACAAAATATTGAAATTTTGAATTGTTCTTGCTCGTGCAAATATTTCGTATGAACAGTTTTTGTCTTAGAAACAAAACCTTATTTCCAAACGTGTGTGGCTTCTATTCACTGCCTCCTTTGGACACCTGGATTCCTCTGACAGCTCAGTGGCACCGAGAGTAATTTGATTTTCTCAAAGAGTGTGGCGACCAGTCACCCGTGAGAAGACCAGTGATACACGGGTGATGCACCCTTCTTCATGTCTGGTGAGGGAAGGGGGAAGACGCCAGATTTAAAAAAAGATGGGGGTGGGGAAGGGGGAACAGTTAGAAGGTGGTCAGTGAATCCAGGAGGGTCGTAAAGATAAAGGGCTAGAGAGGAAGGAACCCGATCAGACAGGAGAGTGGACCAGAGGAGAACAGGGAGGAGGAAGGGACCCAGAGGGAATTGATGGAGAGGTGAGAAGAGGTAAGAGGCCAGAGTGGGTAAGAGAAGAAGAGGGAAAGGGGTGGGAATTTTTTCACCCCAGAAGGAGAAATTGATATGCATGCAATCAGATTGGAAACTGCCCAGACAGAATGTAATGTGTTGTTCCTCCATCCTGAGGGTGGCCTCAAGAGGAGGACATGGACTGAGATGTCAGAATGAGAATGGGATCAAAACATTTTGCCACCAGGAAGGGTCAACATCTGTACCTGCTAGTCAATTCTGTATTAAAATGACATTCCTCTGTTCAGACTTCAGAACAGTGTGGTGACAGGAGACACACTCTTCCCCTTGTGCACAAATAAATGAAGTATAATTATATTTTATTTAGACATACAGCATGGAACAGCCCCAACTGGCCGAATGAGACTCAGCACCCAACAACACACCTATATAACCCTAGTGTGATATCAGGACAGTTTACAATGACAAATCAGCCTGCTAACAGGTTTGACTTTGGAATGAGGGAGGAAAAACGGAGCATCAGGAGGAAACTCACGTATTCACGAGGAGGAATAGAAAAACTGCTTATACACGACATCGGAATGAAACTCTGAACTCTGATACCCCAGCTGTGCTAACCACTATGCTACCGTGGTGACAGAGGAACAAGTGTCCAGTTAATTGGTGACGACACGTTCTCTCTTTGCAATTTCCGATGATTGATCCCGAGCTGGTGGTCATATGCTCTCTTTTCTCCTTTCTGCATCTCCCTTCTCATTCTTCCCCAGCCCTGAAAATTTTATGGGACAATAGCTCACTTAATCTATAACCATATCTGATTTCCATCTCTTACTTACAGGATTATTACCTATCAGCAGCCGAGCTCATGGTTGTCTTTTGGCTATCAGTATAGCACCAGGTCAGGTCAAAGGCATGATTCCTGCACTATACCCTTCCATCTTCTTGTTCTGTTATGAGTCCATTGGCACAGAAACAAAGAAAGCCTACAGCAAAATACAGGCCCTTTGGCCCACAATGCTGCACCGTACATTTACTTACTTTAAAAATCACTTCCGGGTACCTCTTGCTCTCTATTTTTCTAAGCTCCATGTACCTCTCCAGGAGTCTCTGCCTCCACCATCATTGCCCACAGACCATTCCACACACTAACCACTCTCTGTGTAAAGAACTTAACCCTGACATCTCCTCTGTATCTACTTCCAAACACCTTACAACTGTGCCCTCTCACGTTAGCCATTTCAGCTCTGGGAAAAAGCCTCTGACTATCCACATGATCAGTGCCTCTCATCATCATATAATCCTCTATCAGGTCAGCTCTCCTCTGTTGCTCCAAGTTGCAAAGACCGAGTTCACTCAACCTATTCTCATAAGCCATGCTCCCCAATCTAGGCAACATCCCTGTAAATCTCCTCTGCACCTCTTCTATAGATTCCACATCCTTCACACTATCCACAACACCTCCAACCTTAGTGTCATCAGCAAACTTACTAACACATCCCTGCACTTCCTCATCCGTCTCATTTATAAAAATCACGAAGGGTCCGAGAACAGAGCCCTGAGACACTCCACTGGCGACCGACCTCCATGCAGAATATGACCCATCTACAACCACTCTTTGCCTTCTGTGGGCAAGCCAGTTATGGATCACAAAGCAATGTCCCCTTGGATCCCATGCCTCCTTACTTTCTCAAATGTCAAATGCCTTGCTGAAATCCATATACTATACTATATCTACTATATAGTATCCATATACTATATCTACTGCTCTACCATCATCAATGTATACAGTTATATCCTCAAAATATTCAGTCAGGCATGGAAGGCACAACCTGCCCTTGCCAAAGCCATGCTGACTATTCCGAATCAGACTTTATATAAATCCTGACTCTCAGGATGTTCTCTATCAGTTTACTAACCACAGAAGTAAGACTCACTGGTCTATAATTTCCTGGGCTATCTCTATTCCCTCTCTTGAATAAGGGAACAATATCTGCAACCCTTTACTCCCCGGGAACATCTCCCGTCCCTATTGTTGATGCGAAGATCATTGCCACAGGCTCAGCAAACACCTCCCTCGCCTCCAACAGTGGCCTGGGGTATATCTCATCCGGTCCCGGTGACTTACCCAACTTGATGCTTTCCAATAGCTCCAGCACATACTCTGTCTTAATGTTTATATGCTCATGCTTTTAGTCTGCTGTAAGTTATCCCTACAATCGCCAAGGTCCTTTTCCATAGTGAATACTCAAACAAAGTATTCATTAATTACCTGTGCTTCCTCCTCTGGTTCCAGACACTTTTCCACTGTCAGACTTGATTGGTCTTATTCTCTCCCATCTTATCCTCCTGCTCTTCACATACTTGTAGAATGCCTTGGGGTTTTCCTTAATCCTGCTTTTCTTTACTTCTTGATGAGATTTTCAACAGCCTTTGTACACCATGGTTCCTGCACCCTAACATCCTTTCCCTGTCTCAGTGGAATGTACCACTGCAGAACTCCATGCAAATATCCCCTGTACATTTCCCTGAGATCATCTGTTTGCAATTTAATGCTTCCAAGTTCCTGCTTGGAAGTTTCAAAATTCCCCTCACTCCAATTAAACGCTTTCCTAACTTTTCTGCACCTATCCCTCTCAAATACTATGGGAAAGGAGATAGAATTGTGATCACTATCTCCAAAATGCTCTCCCACCACGAGACCTGACACCTGACCAGATTCAGTTCCCAATACCAGATCAAGTACAGCCTTCCTCTTGTAGGCTTATCTACATATTGTGTCAAGGAACCTTCCTGAACACACCTAATAAGCACCGAGCTAAACTCCTTACTCCACGGAGATGCCAATCAATATTGGGGAATTAAACTCTCCCATCATAACAACCCCACCATTACTGCACTATGACTGTCTCCATATCTGCTCCTCAATGTCCCTATAACTCTTGGGTGGTCTATAAAAAACACAGAAGTACAATTGACCCCTTCCTGATTCTAACTACCACCCACAGAGACTCAGTAGACAATCCCTCATTGACTTCTTCCTTTTCTGCAGCCATCACGAAGGGTCTTGGCCCAAAAAGTCAACCGTGCTTGTCCTTATAGATGCTGCCAGGCCTGCTGTGTTCCACCAGCATTTTGTGTGTGTTGTTTGAATTTCCAGCATCTGCAGATTTCCTCGTGTTTGCTTTTGATATGTACACACAAGGTTGTTTGGAATTTTGCAGATACATTGTCTCGGTTGTTAATTATTATGAATGAAAACTCTGATCATATTTTGATGTTATAAACATTATCTTTTTGAAATTTCATTAGTGATCCCCAAAGCCCCTCCACTTTCACTTCCCAGTCATTCCCCTTCCAAGCCACTCCAACACCACACTCAGCAGGTTGGAATCATACAGTTAAGGATTTGTTGCTCATTTTCGTTTGATTTTGACAAGACAAGACCAACTTCTACTTTGAAGCTTTAATCAGCAAACACATCCTTACAGGATATTTTACAAAGATCTTTAAGTTAAAATCAAACTCCATATATTTGAAAAATAAAATACATTTGAAGATTAAAATTTGAAACAACAGATGTGGAAAATTTTTTGATTTCTCGGTTAACTCCACTTGCTGCAGTATCCCAAATCCCTTTTTTCAGTGTCCAGAGAAGCACAGTTAAATTCAGTTTGTTCAGGGTACTTGGGGAATTCATATATTTAAAATAAACACAATAGTTTGATCCAGTTACAAGGGGACCATTTTAGCAAATTGAACACTAACGAGTAAGAGAAGCTGCTAAGAGATATAACTAGTAAAGCAACACCCCACCAAACCGATCCTCAGATCAGATGGAAATGCATCTTTTAATCATCCCAGTGGTGCTCAGATGTTAATTGAGAAAGAGCACTCACATATTCCTCATTGTCAGGATCAAACTTCAAGGCTTTCTCAAAGTATTCAGTTGCTTTCTCCTTGATTCCATTCAGCTGATACAGAATTGTTTTAATACCAAGAGCCTTGCTATCATGGGCATTTATTCTAAGTTTCCTATCTGCCCACTTCTCCAAATACATGCGACATTTTTCCCGTTCTCTTGAGTTATATGCAATTTTCGCTCCTTTCAGGAAGAGGCGAACAACATTTGTTTCAGATTTCTTCTGGTACAGTTCAAATAATCCAGCTTTCAGACATATACGCTGCATATTCTCTGGTCGAATGTCCACTAACTCCACCAATCTACGGTAAGTCTCCTCTGCTCTGGAATATTCCCCACTTGTTATGCAGATCTGTGCAAAGTCCAGCTGTGGTTGAATAGATGACCTTCGATGGTGTTCAAAAGACTTTTCAAAGTGATACTTGCACAGATTGATCAACTCAGCTTTCTGATGAAATTCAGGATTGTGAGGATATCTGCTACAAGAGTATTCCAGCTTACCTCTGTAGCACAATCCAAGTTGGTGGTGTATGAAATAAGAGTTTGGAGTTAATTCTAATGCTTTTTTCAAGAGCTCAATTGTTTTCTCCACAGAACCTCTTTGTCTATAATGTATTGCAGCATAGCAAAGCATATATGGAAGATCAGAACTTTTCTTCAATGCTTGTTCAACTAATTCATTTGCTTCCTCGTTTTGACATAGCCTCTGCAGTTTTAGAGCCAACAGCACCATGGCCAAAGTATCAACTGGATCAAGCTCCAGTACTCGTCAGGAATGCTTCACTGACTGACTCTGATCAGGATGCTCTGGGGTTCCAGAAAATGTTTGCAGCCGAGACAGTGCAATCGCATATCCCATTATGCTCTCAGTGTTGTCAGGATCTTGCTCCAGAGCCTTTGCAAAGCATTCCTTTGCCTCCTCATAGTATTCAGCAGCAGAATTCAACAATGACAGTCCCTTCTCCCCGTACACCTCGGGTATCATTGCTGTATAGCGAGGGCCACCACTGAGCGGTTTACAGATCATCTCCAGCTTGTCGAGATAGGACTGGGCCTCGGTCAGTTGTCCCATGTGGTAATGCACCCAGGCAAAGTTTCCATAGGTGATGATGCATCTTCTTTCAAATTCATCTTTGTGGTTCTCCCTCAGAATCTTTTCAGCTTCCTTTAAGTTTTCAATGGCTTCTTCAAAATTACCCTGCAGACAGTTTACAAAAGCAAGATGGTTATACGAGGGGGCTTGATATTTTACACCCAATGTCAGAGAATCTTGCAATCTGAGCATCAGATTGTCCAAGTCAATAGTTTCTTTCTGTGGCCTCCATGTGAAGTGACACTGCAGCTGATCGAGCTTCTCTTTCAATAAATCTCCCGGAGTGTTGCTGCAAGAGAGGAAAAACAGAATCATGAATTCCATCTCAGATCACTTGCTGCAGGTCTGACCTGCAATCCCATAAAACGCAGATTTACTAACTGTATGAAAGCTGCATTTAAAAGATTTTTTTATAATTATGGCATTGAAAACCTGGAGATGCTCAGCCTGTCAGTCTGCATCTGAGGAAGGAGAATGTTTCAGATCAGTAACCCAATATGAAGAATTGATTCATGTGATGAAGTTGAAAATGTGTCTCCTGAACAGCCAAGGCAGCTGATCTGTTGCTTTGTTACACTGATGGTGGACTTGGTTTTATTACCAGACGTTGAGCTCTCCCACTATTGCAGATTTTCGTTTTTTTGCCAGCAGCCTGAGCATAGCTCCAGATCTCGGTACAGAGAAGTGGTGCTTTTCCCCAGACAGCCACCAGTACTCAGACTCAATGTCTCGAAGATTGAGAACTTCAATAACATTAGTGAGATAAAGCTGTTTAGTGAAGCCCACTGAAGTCTGGCAAATTACGAGTTACCAGACCAGTTCACAGAACAATTGCATGGACAACGTCCCCTGATCCTGCTGCACATTTCTGAAACAACATAGACCAGCATCAAACATAGTACATGTTGTGCCGACCTTTAACCCTACTCTGAGATCAACTCTGCTTCCTGCTTCCTCCCAAAGGAGATGAAATTTCCGCATTGTGGATGCAGCTCCTCCATTCTGTCCTGAAAGCCGCTAGGGGCTGGAAATTATGACAGTTTAGAGTAGCATGTTCCTCTGGTGTATTACCTCCGTACTGAATGCACCCCGTAGGCTCCAATGTGCTCAAATCTACGCGGCTGTAGTGTATGGCAGAGTTGAGTCAACTCCTACTTCTAAAAACTTTGAAAATTAAAGATGAACTTTCTTTGTCACATGTACATCAAAACATACAGTGAAATGCATCGTTTGGCATCATATCAGATTTGTACAGAATTTGTGCAGATTTGTGCAAAAAGAATTGTGCAGGACAGTCGGCAAGTGTGTCAGCACATTTCTGACACCAAATACTCACTAACCCCAACCCGTACATCTTTGTAATACAGGATGACAATCAAGAACCCAGAGGAAATGCACACAGTCACAGAGAGAATGTCCACATTTCTTTCAAATTACCGTGGAAATCAATCCGTGGTAAAGTGATTACGCTGACTGCTAAGTTTTTCAAATAATGTCTTTGTTCTGAGTCGTATTCCACCGAAGCCCCCTGTTTGAGGAAGACAAGTGCAGATAAACCGACTTGATCAGACTCCTACTCTCCTACTCCTCTTGCCTCTCCTGCCGTGAGTGAGGATTATTTATGATCCCTTCAACTTGCTCTTGGATCTGGTGATCAGACAGAACAGAAGGCTCTTCAGAAGTCAGGATTCAGATACAAATCTCGTGTTTACTGCCTTTTTATTACATGTTAATTACAAAAATAACAGTAAAGCACGGCAGTTCCCTGCACTGTTTCCACCCCAGCAGAGTAACGTAGGGATCACCCTACAGTCTCGTCATTCAACTACTGTGTTAACCTGTGTGTCCACTCTCAGATTTTCAAAGTTATTGCACTTTGATTCACTAATTTTCGTAAACCACCTCCTCTATAATAATCTGTACATAAAGATAAACTGCAAGGAAACGTCCTTTACCTCATGATGTTCGTTGGATGGAAAGCAATTTGTGCTCTTTCTCAGTTTGTGCGATTCTTCGTCTGCTGAGTCTCCGTTGTTGCATCTGATGTTCGACCTGACAACCCTTTATACTATCCATTGCTTCCTGATTATCACCAGAAACTCAAATTCAAAGTCTGTTGATAACACTGAGGTAATGAAAAATAATTTGGAAGCATTTTCTTCTACAGCATTGCTGAGCCATAGAAATAATCCACGTGTCAGCAAAATGCCAGTGTAATGGGCTGTTCTGACCATTTCTTTTCAAATAATTATAATTTTCCCTTTTTCTAATTATCAGCAATCTGCAATTCTGGTCACAATTGTAGTGCCCTGGTTGACATCTTTACTGTCGGTATTTCATTTATCAGTTCTGTAAGAGCAGTTTGTTCTGCTTTCAGTCTGTTTGGGTTATTGATGAAGATAAGTGATGTTGTGGAATATGTGCCATCCAATTAGTGGGAGGTTTTCTTGGTGACAGACAATAAGGTTGCTTTTGGGTTTGTGTTAGAACATAGAAGATAGAAAAGTGCAGCATATTTCAGGCCCTTCGGCCCACACTGTTGTGCTGACCCTCAAACCTTGTCTCCCATATAACACCCCATCTTAAATTCTTCCATATACCTGTCTAGTAGTCTCTTAAACTTCACTAGTTTGTCTGCCTCCACCACTGACTCAGGCAGTGCATTCCACGCACCGACCACTCTCTGAGTGAAAAACCTTCCTCTAATCTCCCCCTTGAAATCCCTCCCCTTACCTTAAAGCCATGTCCTCTTGTACTGAGCAGTGGTGCCCTGGGGAAGAGGAGATGGATGTCCACTCTGTCTATTCCTCTTAATATCTTGTACACCTCTATCATGTCTCCTCTCATCCTCCTTCTCTCCAAAGAGTAAAGCCCTAGCTCCCTTCATCTCTGATCATAATCCGTTCTCTCTAAACCAGGCAGCATCCTAGTAAATCTCCTCTGTACCCTTTCCAATACTTCTACATCCTTCCTATAGTGGGGCGAGCAGAACTGGACACAGTACTCCAAGGGTGGCCTAAAAAGACTTTTATAGAGCTGCATCATTACATTGCATCTCTTAAAATCTATCCCTCGGCTTATGAAAGCTAACACCCCATAAGCTTTCTTAACTACTGTTTCTACCTGTGAGGCAACTTTCAGGGATCTGTGGACAAGTACCCCCAGATCCCTCTGCTTCTCCATTCTACCAAGTATCCTGCCATTTACATTGTACTCTGTCTTGAAGTTTGTCCTTCCAAAGTGTACCACCTCATATTTCTCCTGGTTGAATTCCATCTGCCACTTCTCAGCCCAGTTCTGCATCCTATCACTGTCTCTCTGCAATCTTCGACAATCCTCTACACTATCTATAACACCACCAACCTTTGTGTCATCTGCAATCTTGCCAACCCACCCTTCTACCCCTACATCCTGGTCGTTAATAAAAATCACGAAAAGTAGAGGTCCCAGAACAGATCCTTCTGGGACACCACTAGTCACAACCATCCAATCTAAATGTATTCCCTCCACAACAACTCTCTGCCTTCTGCAGGCAAGCCAATTCTGAATCCACCTGGCCAAACTTCCCTGGATCCCATGTCTTCTGACTTTCTGAATAAGCCTAGGGTGTGGATCCTTTTCAAATGCCTTACTAAAATCCATGTAGGTCACATCCACTGCACTAACCTCATCTATATGCCTGGTCACCTCCTCAAAGAAATCTATCAGGCTTCTTTGGCACGATCTGCCCTTCACAAAGCCATGCTGACTGCCCCTGATCATACCATGATTCTCTAAATGCCCATAGATCCTATCTCTAAGAATCTTTTCCAACAGCTTTCCCACCTCAGATGTAAGGCTCACTGGTCTATAATTACCCAGACTATCTCTACTTCCTTTTTTGAACAAGGGGACAACATTCGCCTCCCTCCAATCCTCCGGTACCATTCCTGTGGACAACAAGGACATAAGGATCCTAGCCAGAGCCTCAGCAATCTCTTCCCTCACCTTGTGGAGCAGACTGGGGAATATTCCATCAGTCCCTGGGGACTGATCCGTCCTAATGTATTTTAACAACTCCAACACCTCCTCTCCCTTAATATCAACATGCTCCAGAACATCAACCTCATTCATATTGTCCTCACCGTCATCAAGTTCCCTCTCATTGGTGAATACAGAAGAGAAGTATTCATTGAGGACCTCGCTCACTTCAACAGCCTCCAGGCATATCTTCCCACATTTATCTCTAATCGGTCCTACCTTTACTCCTGTCATCCTTTTATTCTTCACATAATTGAAGAATACCTTGGGGTTTTCCTTTACCCTATTCGCCAAGGCCTTCTCATGCCCCCTTCTTGTTCTTCTTAGCCCCTTCTTAAGCTCCTTTCTTGCTACCCTATATTCCTCAATAGACCCATCTGATCCTTGCTTCCTAAACCTCATGTAGGCTGCCTTCTTGCACCTGAGTAGATTTTCCATTACACTTGTCACCCGTGTTCGGTGGGAGATGGAGAGAGAAGATGCTGGGGAGATCTGGGCACAGCATACGATCCAGTGATAGACTTGTTTGCTCAAGATAGATCGTGAGCGATGTTTGAAGGGTGGTGTGGGCTTTTACGCTGATCGAAGCCCAGCACGTGTTCTCAGCAGAGAAGTTCAAGATGAGGTCCAACTTGTGCACGTTTGACTGTTTCATTAGAATGGGCTCTTTTCTTTTTGCTATTCTTGTTTTTACTTCTGTTTCTTCTTTCCTAAGTCTTCAGATAAAATTCATAAATATAATTCCTTTAATCATATACAGTCAGACATCCCATCTCTCCCGGAAGTTGCTTCCTAAACCTCATGTATGCTGCCCTCTTGCACCTGACTAGGTTTTCCACTTCACTTGTCACCCGTGTTCGGTGGGAGATGGGGAGAGAAGATGCTGGGGAGATCTGGGCACAGCATACGATCCAGTGGTAGACTCGTTTGCTCGAGATAGATCGTGAGCGACGTTTGAAGGGTGGTGTGGGCTTTTATGACTCTTAAATGACTGAGCACCACAAGATTTGATTCAAATTATTATCACATCCTGGGATACCAGACTGAGTGCTCACATACTGTGGGATCATCCCACTCCAGTGGTCTCTGATCCCAGGATCAAGCTAAAGTTCCCAGGTCACAAACCTGGGATCAGATCCAAAATCTATATGCCGAATGGTCACAGTTGCCTTTTCCAGTTGTCTGAAAGTCCAGAAAGTCTGGAAACAGATCACATTAAATTTAACGGATCCAGTTATCCGTGCTCGCGTCACTGCGATCCCTCAATCTCAAGTAAGTGAGGCTCCCTTCTCTCTGTCCTTATTCATTCACCTCTGCACTCGTAATGTAAATCATCTCTCCAGCCACTGGCAAAGCTGGATCAGTTATTCACTGGTAACCCAGTGTCCACAGGCATATCACATTGCTAGTATACTGAGAAACCTCTTGTGTATATCTGTGGGTGACCAGTATTGACAATGGATGCTACCACCAGCTATTTGTCTGACCTGGATTCTGACTTCTCCAACTTAATAATCCGGTCAATCAGGGAAGGTGATGCTGTCATTCCTGCGTGAATGGGAATCAGAATTTGAATTTAAATGTTTTACCACTGGGAATGGTCAACATCTGTACCTGCTAGTCAATTCTGCATAAAAATGACATTCCTCTGTTCAGACGTCAGAACAGTGTGGTGACAGGAGACACACTCTTCTCCTTGTGCACAAGTAAATGAAGTATAATTATATTTTATTTAGACATAAGCATGGAACAGCCCCTACTGGCCCAATGAGACTCACCACCCAACAACACACCTATATAACCCTAGCGTGATATCAGGACAGTTTATAATGACAAATCAGCCTGCTGACAGGTTTGACTTTGGAATGTGGAAGGAAAAGCGGAGCATCCGGAGGAAACTCACGTATTCACGAGGAGGAATGGAATATCTGCTTATACACGGCATCAGAATGAAACTCTGAACTCCGATGCCCCAGCTGTGCTAACCACTATGCTACCGTGGTGACTGAGGAACAAGTGTCCAATTAACTGGCGACGACACCTTCTCTCTTTGAAATTTCAGATGATTGATCCCGAGCTCGTGGTCATATGCTCTCTTCTCTCTTTTCTGCATCTCACTTTTCATTCTTCCATAAACCTGAAAATTTTATATGACAATAGCTCATTTAATCGATAGCCACATCTGATTTCCATAGTCTACTTACAGGATGGTCAACTTATCAGCAGCCAAGCCCATGCACATCACATGGATATCTCCTGGCTATCACTATACCAACACCGTTGGTCAAGACAAAATATGCTCCTTGCACTATACCCATCCATCTTCTTGTTCCATTATGAGTCCATTGGCACACAGAAACATAGAAAACCTATAGCACAATACAGGACCTTCAGCCTACAATGCTGTGCCATACAATTATAATTTTAAAATTTACTTACGGTTACCCATAGCTCTCTAATTTCAAACCTCAATGTACCTGAAAAGACCCTATCGCATTCACCTCCACCATCGTCACCCGCAGCCCATTCCACGCACTCACCACTCTCTGCGTAAAAAACTTACCCCTCACATCTCCTCTGTAGGTGTTACCTAACACCTTGCAACTGTACCCTCTCGAGTTAGCCATTTCAGCCCTGGGAAAAGCTACTGTTGATCCACATCATCAGTGCCTCTCATCATCTTATACACCACTATCAGGTCACCTCTCCTCATCTGTCATTCCAAGGAGAAAAGGCCAAGTTCACTCAACCTATTTTTATAAAGCCATGCTCCCCACTCTGGGTAACATCCTTGTAAATCACCTCTGCACTCCTTCTATAGATTCCAGATCCTTCCTGTAGTGATGTGACCAGAACTGAGCATAGTATTCCAAGTGGGGTCTGACCAGGGTCCTATACAGCTGTAACATTACCTCTCAACTTTTAAATTCAATCCCACAGTTGATAAAAGCCAATACACCGTATGCCTTCTGAACAACACAGTCAACCTGTACAGCATGTTTATTGTCCTTGAGTGTGCTATGGACTCAAACCCTAACATCCCTCTGATCTTCCACAATGCCAAGGGTCTTACCATTAATACTATATTCTGCCATCATAGTTGACCTACCAAAATGAACTACCTCACAATTCTCAGCCCAGTTTTGCATCCTACATCTGACAGCCCTCCACACTACCCACAGAACTCCCAACTTTTGTGTCATCAGTAAATTTGCTAACTCATCCCTCCACTTCCTCATCCAGGTCATTTATAAAGTCACAAAGAGAAAGGGTCTCAGAACAGACTGTGAGGCACCCCACTAGCTGTCAACCTCCATGCAGAATATGACCTATCTACAAGACCTATCTATATGACCTATCTTTGCCTTCTGTGAGCAAGCCAGTTCTGGATCCTACACAGCAATGACCCTTGGATTCTGTGCCTCTTACTTTCTTTTTTTTTGTAATTTATTTTTTATTGAAGTTCATCATCAACATTTCCATAAGATGTATTTCAGATATTGTACACATATATCATATTGTCATATATGCCACAAATCTCCACGTAATAGTTATCTGAGGTGCACACGTGTAGATAAAAGTGGAAAGAAAGAGCAGGTGAAAGGAGAAAACTATGTACAAGTAGGGAGTGATCTTCCGTTTACAACAGATTCATTGATTTGTGAGGATAAAATCATGCCTATGAGGTGATATGTAGTTAAGCCATTTTTCCCAGTGTGCATCAAATTGATCCAACTTTTGATTAACAGATGCTGTTATCTTCTCCATTTTGTAAATGACCATTGTAATTTCCATCCATGCATTGAAGGTTGGGCTCTCCTGTGATAACCATTTCCTAGTGAGAGTCTTTTTACCAGCCATCAGCAGTATATTCATTAAATATTTATCTCTTTTCAACCATTCTTGAGGTATGTACCCAAAATATATGGTCTTACTCTGTAAGGGTATTTCACGTTTAAAGATGTATTGTAGTGCATTGTGTATCCCAGTCCTATAGTCTTTGATAATAGGGCAGTCCCAAAAAATATGATAATGTTTTGCATTTTGATTTCCACAATTGCTCCAGCAAACAGGGAGGTTACTATCATAAGAGGATGTAATAAAATATCTTATCAAGTTTTTCCACCTGAACCCTTTCCATTCCTGTGCACTGGTACACTTTCATTGATACCTCCATATTATTGTCCACTGCTCCTCAGATGTAATTATCCAGCCTTCCTGCTCCCATTTTATTTTAATATATGAAGTTGAATGTGTTTAAAGATTTGACAAACCCTTATACATGCTTGAAATGATTCCACTACCATTACCTGAATCATATACTTTTCTAAATTGTTCTATCAAACATGCACTTGGCTTGGTTACATTTTTAACTGTCCTATTAACATATTGTCGCATCTGTAAATACCGATAGAAGTCTTGATTTTCTAGTAAGTGTTTCTCTTTAAGCATTTCAAAACTGAAGTGTTCCTTCTTTCATTACATTGCAACGTACTGTTATTCCTTTCGCTGTCCAGTCCTTAAGTCTAGCATCCAGTTTAGTCGGTGTAAAATCCGCGTCAAATGACACATTTTAAGAATTGCAATATCTCCATCTAGTTTATATTCTTTTATAATAGTTTTCTATACTTTAAGAGTCTATTTCACCCATGGGTTATCAATAGTATTTATGTACCTTTGCAGGTTGTTATCAGCCAAAATTGCTTGTATAGGGATGGGAAGTACCCACTCCTCAATGTTTTTCCATTGAGCGTCATATGATGGGTTGCACCAACATATCACAGCTCTCAGCTGTGCTGCAAAATAATAATCTCTAAGAGAAGGTAGGCCCCATCCCCCCCATTCCCTGGCTAATTGCAAAGTTTTGAGACAAACTCTAAGCTTTTACCTTGCCAGATATATTTTGACAAAATTTGGTTCCATTCATTGAATTAATTTTGATTAGTCTCTATTGGTAGGGTCTGAAAGAGATAATAGTTTGGGCAGTATATTCCTTTTAATAGATTAAATTCTTGAACTGAGACTAAAAAAAGGAATTAGGTTCCATTGTGTTATAGCTTCCTTAATTTTTGTACAATTTTTTGGCATATTGATGCCCAAATATTTGAAGACTCTGTTTGCCATGACCAGGGATATCTACAGGTACTTTCCATTTCTCTAGGTGGGCTATAGTTATATGAAAGTAATTGGGTTTTACCTGTGTTGATCTTGTATCCTGATGATTGACCATATTGTTTAAAGGATTGCATCAGTTTAGGTAAAGAGTATGTTGGTTGTCCTAGATAGATCAAAATGTCATCTGCGTAACAGGCAAATTTATGCTCTGTCCCTTTAGTAGCAATTCCCCCGGTATCTTCATTTTGTCTGATGTATTAAGCTAATGTTTCCCGATATAATCCAAAGAGTAACGGTGAACATGCACAACCCTGACTCGTGCCCCTTTCTAGGGTAAAACTATTTGATAAATATCCATTGATTTTAATCCAAGCAGTTGGGTTGTAATATAGTGCCTGTATAGTTTTAATAATTGTGTCATAGAAACCAAATCTATGTAAAACTCTGTAAAGAAAATTCCAATTAACTGAATCAAATGCCTTTTTCAGCATCCACGCTTATCACTATTGCTTTGATTTTATTTATTTTGTATATGATCCATAATGTGAAGTGTCCTTCATATATTGTATTGTGTTTGGCGTTGTTGTATAAAACCTGTCTGATCGTTATGTATCAGTGTGGGTAGTAACTCTTCTAATCATTTGGCCATGATGGAGGTAAATAATCTATAATCTACATGAAGAATGGATATTGATCTAAATGACCCACATTCCATTTTACCCTTGCCTTCTCTCGATATAGCTGAGATTATCGCTTCCTTCCAGCTGGGTGACATTTGTGCCTTTTTTAGAGCCCAGTTTAGTGTGGGGAGTAAGACAGGAATGAACTCATATTTAAATTCTTTGTACCACTCTGCCATATGCCCATCTGTTCCTGGTGACTTGCTTAATTTAAACCAACTAATTGCAGCTTTTAGTTTAACTTCAGTTATGTCAGCAGTCATCCTTCTATTTTGTTCTTCGCTTAAAGTGGGTAACTCTACAGAATTTAGGAAGGTGTCAATTTGGGTTATGCTTCCCCCTGGAACTTCGGAATATAGAGTTTTGTAAAACACTTCAAAAGCTTCATGAATTTCACCTAGCTTATTTTTTCTTTTTGTTCTTGGAATTCTAAATCTATGAATTGTATTTTCTGCTATTCTTTTTTTCAGTTTCCACGCCAAAATTTTCATAGACTTTGATCCACTTTCAAAATGTCTCTGTTTCAGAACCGTTAAACTTTTTCTGATTTCTTGAATAGCCAAACTATTAATTTCATTCCTAATTTTAAAAATTTCCTCTGATGTGTCCTGTGCCATATTCAATTTGTGTTTTTTCTAGTTCCTTCAGCCTATTTTGTAATTGCTCTAATGTTTTATTCCACATTATTTTCTTATATGAAGATATTGCTATAACTTTCCCTCTTAAAACAACCTTCAGAGTATCCCATAGAACGGGAGATGAAACCTCTCCATTATCATCGAATTCTAAGTAAAGACCAATTTCTTTTTTAATTTGTTCCTTAAAGTAGGGATCATTGAGTAGATTTGAATTTAAATTCCAAATAGTATTCTTTAGTTGTAGGTCAAAATCAACAGATAAATATATAGGTACATGGTCACTTACATCTATTGTCCCAATTCCACAGGTGTTTATTTTGTCTTTGTCTTTTCCAAATGTTATAAAATAGTCTATTCTTGTATATACAGAATGGGGAACAGAAAAATGAGAGTAATCCCTTCCGCTGGGGAAAAAGTCCCTCCATCTATCAATTAGGCCAACATTCCCAAAAAGTGTATTAACTGTCTTATGTAAGGATTTTGTTTCATATGTTTTTCTAATGGACGAGTTTAACTTTTGTTGTAATTGTAAATTTTAATCTACACCACGTATCAGGAGACCTTCTGTTTCCATTACCATAATATTAGTAATTTTCTGAAAGAAACTAATATCATTTCCTGGGGGTGTGTATATGTTCAATAGAGTAACTGAATTTCCATCTATATTCCCCCTTACCAGAATATATCTGCCCTCTTTATCTCTCATTTCAAATACTTTTTCAAAATTTGGCTTGCTTGAGATAAGAATCGCAACTCCTCTCCTATGTCCTGAATTATATGAGGAGAAAAACAAATTAGTGAAGACCATTCTCTTTCGTTTTCCATGCTTATCATCACTTAAGTAAGTTTCCTGTAAATATACTTCATTGGCTTGTTCTTTATTCATTTTGGATGGAATTTTACTGCGCTTGATTGGATTTAACAGCCCATTGAAATTAGAAGAAATGAATTTTACTTTGTACTTAGTCATGTGTATTTATCTGTCAATATATTATTGACATTTACAGAATAAAACTTAATCAATCTACTCCCTGAACAAATAAGAACCAAGAAATGTGAATAATAAAAAAAGGGCAATGAAGTTGTGATTCCAAAGCTGAGCTCTCTTGTAGATGACACTGGGTTGAGTGAGAGGAAGTGTCTAGCTGTGGAGGTAGCACCTCCTACCTGTGAATTGAGGACCCCCATTGCAGTACCCATAAAAGTAAGTGAACAAATCTATGTCCATTACACAGAAAAGATTTTCCTATATATATTCTCATTTAGGTGGGGAAAAAGGAATGAATGATTGAATAAAAAAGAATGATTGAGTAATATAAAATCCACATTACAATCAGTATTTCTTGGGATAGGTATAGAACCGTCTATTTTTGCTTCCATTTAGCTTATCAATTCTTTTAAAGTTAGCTTAACCATTTGGCTCTTCCGGAGGGCTATCTTCGGAAAACTCACAGTCTCTTCCTGATATACTTCTCTTGCCCTCCTCCAGGCCCCTGCTTGCTCGATTCTCTCACTATTTCCCAAGCAGAGCGTGATAACTGCTCAGCCAGGCTTTCCCTCAGTTTGATCACACTGACGGACAACCCTCTAGCCTTCATGTCTGCAGTCGCCTCTTCCACTGTCTGATACAGTTGAATTCAGTCTTCATAAAACACTCAGTTTAGCAGGGTACAGAGTCTGGAATCAAATCTTTCCTTGCTTTAATATTCTCTTTGCTTTGGAGTATTCTTTACATTTCTGCAGGAACACCATGGATAAATCACAATTGAAATATATTAATTTCCCATCCACTAACACCCTCTTCTTTCCCCAGGCCATCCGTAGAATATCCACCTTGGTTTTGTATCGAAGGAATCTAATTACTATTGAGTGTGGCTTATCTACACTGTCTCCAGTAGGCCTGGAGACGAGTGCACGATGTGCTCCCTTTTTTTTTGTAATTTATTTTTTTATTGAAGTTCATCAAACAAACATTTCCGTAAGATGGATTTGAGACATTGTACATATATATCATATAATCATATATATCACAAAATCTCCTCAAAGTATTTATCTGGGGTATACACTTATAGAAAAGCGTGCAAAGAAAAAACAAGCAAAAGGAAATTACTATGTATGAGTAGGGAGTGATCTTTTTTTTTTACAACAGATCCATTGATTCGTGAGAATAAAATCAGGCCTATGAGGCATTATGTAGTTAAACCATTTTTCCCAGTATGAATCAAATAGTTCCAGCTTATGATTAACAGATGCTATTATCCTCTCCATTTTGTAAATGTCCATTGTAATTTCCATCCATGTATTTAAAGTTGGGCTCTCCTGTGATAACCATTTCCTAGTAAGAGTCTTTTTACCATCCACCAACAGTATATTCATTAAATATTTATCTCTTTTCAACCATTCTTGAGGTATATATCCAAAATATATAGTCTTACTCTCCGGGTATTTCACACTTAAAGATGTCTTGTAGTGCATTGTGTATCCCCCTCCAATAGTTTTTGATAACAGGGCAGTCCCAAAAAATATGATAATGATTTGCATTTTGATTTCCACAATTTCTCCAGCAAACAGGGAGGTGCCTGTCACAATGGGATTTCTGAGAGGGCGTAATAAAATATCTTATCAAGTTTTTCCAGCCAAACTCCCTCCATTTCTGTGAATTGGTACACTTCCATTGATATCTCCATATTGTTGTCCATTCTTCCTCAGATATAATTATAACTCCTTCCTTTTCCCATTTTGTTTTAATGTATGAAGTTGAATGTGTTTTAAGATTTGACAACCCCTTATACATGCTTGAAATGATTCTTCTACCATTATCTGAATTATATGCTTTTCTAAAGAGCTCTATCAGGCATGTATTTGCCTTGGTTACATTTTTAAGCATCTCATTAACATTATCAAATCTGTAAATAGTGATAAAAATCTTGTTTTTCTAATGTGTTTCTGTTTAAGCATTTGAAAACTGAACAGTGTTCCTTCTTTCATTATGTTGCAAAGAACTGTTATTCCTTTAGGTGTCCAGTCCTTAAATCTAGCATCCAATTTATTTGGTGTAAAATCAGAGTCATATGCACACCATTTAAGAATTGCAATATCTCCCTCTAGATTCTAATCTTTTATAGTAGTTTTCCATATTTTGAGAGTCAGTTTCACCCATGGGTTATCAATAGTATTTATGTACCTTTGCAGGTTGTTATCAGCCAAAATTGCTTGTATGGAGATGGGACGTACCCGCTCCTCAATGTTTTTCCATTGAGCGTCATATGATGGGTTGCACCAACATATCACAGCTCTCAACTGTGCTGCAAAATAATAATCTCTAAGAGAACACAGGCACATCCCCCCTTTTCCTTTGCTAATTGCAAGGTTTTGAGATGAACTCTAGGCCTTTCACCCTGCCAAATATACCTTGATAGCATCTTGTTCCATTCATTGAATTGATTTTGATTAATCTCTATTGATAGGGTCTGAAAGAGATATAACAGTCTGGGCAGTATATTCATTTTAATAGATTCAGTCCTTGAACTGAGACTGAGAAAAGGAATCAGGCTCCATCTTGCCACATCTTCCTTAATTTTTTTTATATAAAGGCTGATAAATACATTCTGATAATTTTGCCAAATCTTTTGGCATAATGATGCCCAAAAATGTGTGCCATGCCCAGGGGTATCAACTTTCAATTTCTCTTGGTGGGCTATAGTAATATGAAAGTAATTGGGTTTTATCTATGTTGATCTTGTATACTGATAATTGACCATATTGTTCAAAGGATTGCATCAATTTAGGTAAAGAGTATGTTGGTTGCCCTAGATAGATCAACATTTAATCCGCATAACAAGCCAATTTATGCTCTGTCCCTTTAATAGTAATTCCCCTGATATCTTCATTTTGTCTGATGTTTTGAGCTAATGGTTCCAGATATAACACGATGAGTAGTGGTGACCATGCACAACCCTGTCTCATGCCCCTTACTAGGGTAAGACTACTTGATAAATATCCATTGATTTTAATCCCAGCAGTAGGATTGTCATATAGTGTCTGTATAGTTTTAATAATTGTGTCTTGGAAACCAAATCTATGTAAAACTCTGTAAAGAAAATTCCAATTAACCAAATCAAATGTTTTTTCAGCATCCATGCTTATCACTATTGCTTTGATTTTATTATTTGTATATGATCCATAATGTGAAGTGTCTTTCGTATATTGTCTTGAGTCTGATAAAACCTATCTGATCATTACGTATCTGTATGGGTAGAATCTCCTCTAATCGTTTGGCCATGATGGAGATAAATAATCTATAATCTACATTAAGACGGATATTGGTCTAAATGACCTGCATTCCATTTTATCCTTGCCTTCCTTTGGTATAGCTGAGATTATCGCTTCCTTCCAACTGGGTGGCATTTGTGCCTTTTTTAGAGCCAGGTCAGTGTGGGGAGTAAAACAGGAATTAACTCACTTTTAAATCCTTATACCACTCTGCCTTATACCCATCTGATCCTGGTGACTTTCTTAATTTAAGCCTACTAATTGCAGCTTTTACTTCACCTTCAGTTATGTCAGCAGTCATCCTTCTACTTCATTCTTCGCTTAAAGTTGGTAACTCTAGAGAATTCAATAAGGTGTCAATTTGGTTATGCTTCCCACTGGAACTTTGGAATATAGCATTTTCTAAAACACCCCATAGAATCAATTTCAACACATCTCCTGTATTATTAAAAGAAAAAATAACTTTTATCTGAGTCTCAATAAATTTGACAAGACTTTGCCTTCCGCCTGCAGACATGTATGACACAGTTTCTTTCTGTCCACCTTTAATCTCTACCTTTCCGAACTTGAACTTTGAAATCTTAACTTTATTCAGTCGGATTCTGTAGTGTAGTGGTTGCCAACCCGTCAATCACGATCGCCTGGTCGATCTTTGAGACTTTCCCAGTAGATCCTGAAAAAAAATGAAAGATAAATACACAAATACTGTTGAGAGATTGCTTCCGGGTTGTGGGGTTTTAGTTCCGTTCTTTCTGCCCAGTGCGCATACGTGTAGCTGCACCGCCACACTCATGACTGCACAGTGTATTTAAGTGGTTCCCAACCACCAGGCTGCGAGTAAACAATACGAGTCAGCTGCACCTTTCCTCATTCCCTGTCACGTCCACTGTTGAAGTTGAATGCACGCAAGGTCATCAGTCACCTAAACGCAGTGATACTCTCGCACCAGGGATCATTGGCGGCCTTGCGTGGCCGGCAGGAAATGCTATTGCTACTGGCCTGCAGCACAGACAGATGGGCGCCACCTCTAAACCTGTTTAGCACACCGAAAGCTCATGGGAACCCGGTGCTAAAATATTCGCAGACGTCCTAATTTGAGCAGCTACCACGCTGCAATCTATTGAAACAAACTTTTGTCTGCCGATAGATCCTACAAAGGGGGCTGGCACATGACCTGTCACACTCCTCCATCGCTTATTCGCTCTCTCTGGACTGTGTCCGCCATGGCCTGGCACAGGGACCTCCGGTCC